>NC_079197.1:58971507-59272406 GCF_029499605.1 Hyla sarda | reverse complement strand
GCTATGCCATTCAGCCACTATATGTTCTCCTCATCTGCCACCAAGTCCAGGCTGTGCCATTCAGCCACTATATGTTCTACTTATGCTGCCACCAACTCAAGTCTATGCCATTCAGCCACTATATGGTCTCCTCATCTGCCACCAACTCCAGGCTGTGCCATTTAGCCACTATATGTTCTACTCATGCTGCCGCCAACTCCAGACTATGCCATTCAGCTACTATATGGTCTCCTCATCTGCCGACAACTCCTGGCTGTGCCATTCAGCCACTATATGGTCTCATCATCTGCTGCCAATTCCAGGCTGTGCCATTCAGCCACTTTATGTTCTACTCATGCTGCCGCCAACTCCAGGCTGTGCCATTCAGCCACTATATGTTCTACTCATGCTGCCAACAACTCCAGGCTGTGTCATTCTGCCACTATATCGTCTCCTCATCTGCTGCCAATTCCAGGCTGTGCAATTCAGCCACTATATGGTCTCCTTATCTGCTGCCAACTCCAGGCTGTGCCATTCAGCCACTATATCTTCTACTCATGCTTCCGCCAACTCAAGACTATGCCATTCAGCCACTATATGGTCTCCTCATCTGCCGCCGACTCCAGGCTGTGCCATTCAGCCACTTTATGGTCTCCTCATCTGCCGCGAACTCCAGGCTGTGCCATTTAGCCACTCTATGTTCTACTCATGCTGCCGCCAACTCCAGGCTGTGCCATTCAGCCACTATATGTTCTACTCATGCTACCGCCAACTGCAGGCTGTGCCATTCAGCCACTATATGGTCTCCTCAACTGCCGCCAACTCCAGGCTGTGCCATTCAGCCACTAGATGTTCTACTCATGCTGCCACAAACTCCAGGGTGTGCCATTCAGCCACTTTATGGTCTCATCTGCCACCAACTCCAGTCTTTGCCATTCAGCCACTATATGTTCTACTCATGCTACCGCCAACTCTGGGCTGTGCCATTCAGCCACTATATGGTCTCCTCATCTGCCGCCAACTCCAGGCTGTGCCATTCTGCCACTATATGGTCTCCTCATCTGCCACTAACTCCAGGCTGAGCCATTCAGCCACTATATGGTCTCCTCATCTGATGCCTACTCAAGGCTGTGCCATTCAGCCACTCTATGTTCTACTCATGCTGCCGCCAACTCCAGGCTGTGCCATTCAGCACTATATGTTCTCCTCATGCTACCGCCAACTCCAGGCTGTGCCATTCAGCCACTATATGGTCTCCTCATCTGCCGCCAACTCCAGGCTGTGCCATTAAGCCACTAGATGTTCTACTCATGCTGCCACCAACTCTAGGGTGTGCCATTCAGCCACTTTATGGTCTCATCTGCCACCAACTCCAGTCTTTGCCATTCAGCCACTATATGTTCTACTCATGCTACCGCCAACTCTGGGCTGTGCCATTCAGCCACTATATGGTCTCCTCATCTGCCGCCAACTCCAGGCTGTGCCATTCTGCCACTATATGGTCTCCTCATCTGATGCCTACTCAAGGCTGTGCCATTCAGCCACTATATGTTCTACTCATGCTGCCGCCATCTCCAGGCTGTGCCATTCAGCCACTATATGTTCTACTCATGCTGCCGCCATCTCCAGACTGTGTCACTCAGCCACTATATGGTCTCCTCATCTGCCACCAAGTCCAGGCTGTGCCATTCAGCCACTATATGTTCTACTCATGCTGCCGCCAACTCAAGTCGATGCCATTCAGCCACTATATGGTCTCCTCATCTGCCACCAACTCCAGACTGTGCCATTTAGCCACTATATGGTCTCCTCATCTGCCGTCAACTCAAGGCTGTGCCATTCAGCCACTACATTTTCTATTCATGCTGCCGCCATCTCCAGGCTGTGCCATTTAACCACTATATGTTCTATTCATGCTCTAGACTATGCCATTCAGCTGCTTTATGTAGAGATGAGCGACTCGAGGCTGACGAACCCGAATTCGTTACGAATTTCATGAATTCTATCGTGCGAATCGCTTCATTAAACTCCATTTTACAGCGTTCCAGGCTATTGGAGACCTAAAATGGCGGATCCACATGTGAGTACATGGGGCAGGGGATTATGGGAGGGCGGGAAACAGCGGCGTGAATGAAGGTAGGCGGGCTGACCCTGAATCACATGTGAGATGCAGCATTCAGTGTTCACTGACCCCTGTGATGTCACAGCCCTATATAATCGGCGGCCATCTTGCCTCTCTTCATTTAATCTATGCACTGAGATAGAGAGGATGGGACTGCGTGTTTGTGAGTAGCTCATACCCCAGCGTTACACTGCACTCCTGTCTTTCCCTACTGCTGATGTGACTAGCAGTTGCAGAGTGCTTTGCTGTTCACACTGAGAAGGATCATTGATGGCTAAACCTCCTATTCACGTTATTGAGCATTGCAGCAGAGAGGGGCAGATAGCTGTCAGCTGCCTCATAAAGATCTCCAAGCTGCCTGAACTTTCTGAAGCATCTTATCTAATTTTTCAGCCCAATTGAGTTTTTTTTTTTTTGCTCCACAAATCTTCTGCTGCTCAGAATTGTGTGACAGAGTGCAATTTAGGGTTTAATCCCTGTATTTTTTTTTTTTGTGGTGCTGCACTGTTGGGTCCTGCTGCTGTTCAGAAATACATGATTGTTCAGTGGACTGTAGTGCATTTGTACCATTTTGTACCTGTTAATCTGTCAAGGAGCTACGTACTGTGCAAGTCCAAACAATAGTATTCACCGGCTGGTGTTTTTAAAAAATACAGAGTTTTTTCTGCCTATAGTTGCGCATATTACTGCCCTCATCAGTGCATACAGCATGAGTACATCCAAGTATCGTACCATTTAGTACCTGTTAAGCTGTCAAGGTTCTCCACACGGTCAAAGTCCAAACAATAGTATTCACTGGCTGGTGTTTTACAAAATACAATGTTTTTTCTGCGTATAGTTACGCATATTACTGCCCTCATCAGTGCATACCGCATAGGTACATCCAAGTATTGTACCATTTAGTACCTGTTAAGCGGTCAAGGTGCTCCATACCATAAAAGTCCAAACAATAATATTCACCGGCTGGTGTTTTACAAAAATACAGAGTTTTTTCTGTGTATAGTTGCGCATCTTACTGCCCTCATCAGTGCATACCGCATACGTACATCCAAGTAGTGTACCATCTTGTACCTGTTAATCTGTAAAGGGCCTACATACTGTAAAGGGCCTACAATACTTCAGGCAGAGTTGGCAGCAGACTTGGGGCAAGTGGCAGCAGGAGTCGCAGCGAGAGGCCTGAGCTCCCGTTATCAGCCAGCGGTCGTGTCTCGTCCCGCAACCCATCTGCCGTCGTCGTTTGGTTAACACGCTCATCCACATCATCACAAGTGACATCTGACACCCCCAGTCAACAGTCGGTGGGTTCCTCAGACACAACCCTCAGTTGCCATGGCCCGGGAGCAGTCCCTGTCCTCCCATTACCTTTATCTTATGCTGTTCCCTCTCCAAAAGAAGTATCTTATGCTGTGGGTTCAGCTCCACTATTTACTGAGGATCTAATAGAGGACAGTCAGCAGCTACTGGACAGCCAAGAAGGGGAGGAGACATGTGCCGCTTGCTCCACTAGGCGGCCAAGTAGTGATGCGGAGAGTGACGTGGGAGGCGGTGTTGCAAGGGTTCAGGGTCCTGAAGCAGACATTGTTGGGTAACCTGAGGAGGACATCAGTGACGTGCACACACCTGTTGATGATGATGAAGCCGATCGCAATTGGGAGCCGGGTGCAGAAGGGGCTTTATCATCATTAGGAGAAGAGAGTTGCAGGTTGCCCTTGAGGCAGCAAGGCGGTAGCACGGTTGGCAGTCAGCATGGTGGCAGGAGGGGAAATTCAGGAGACAAACGTGCCCGGGGGAGACCACCTGCTTCGCGGCATCCTACCTTTCCAGGAGGTAGTGGAACAGGGGTTCCTGGAGACAGCGCCAGTAGCAGTCAATTAGTGCGGACTGCGGGTGGGAAAATCAGCTACTGGGCGGTGTGGAAGTTTTTCATAAGGCATCCGGAGGAGGTTCACATAGCAACATGCAAGATCAGTCGGCAGAAGGTGAAGCGTGGCCAGGGTCCCAATGTCGGCACCACGGCCCTGCGTCAACACATGCTTCGCCACCATAAAGCGGCCTGGGAGAACCGTGGCTCCGATGTAGTGGTCCAGCCTGCGGCATCACCCAGTGGCCATCCGCTCCCTCCTTCATCCAGCCAAGGCTCCACCACCTCAGCCAAAGGGAGCTCTGTGTCAAACCCTCCTTCTGTCGCTCCTGCTTCTCCGGCTTTCAGTCAGTCGTTCCACCAACAATCCATCGACAAAGCCATGTCCAAGAGACAACAGTATGCGCCCACTCATCTAACGGCGCAGAAGTTGAATGTGCTCCTGTCCAAGTTGCTGGTGTTGCAGTCCCTCCCTTTTCAAGTGGTGGACTCTGCACCTTTCAGAAAATTGAGGGCTTGTGCCGAGCCGAGGTGGAGAGTCCCAAGCCGTCATTTCTTTGTGAAGAAGGCAGTACCAGCCCTGCATAAGTTTGTACAAGAGAAGGTGGGCCAGTCCTTGAGCCTGTCTGTGTGTTTAAAAGTGCACGGCAGCGCCTACGTGTGGAGCTGTAACTACGGGCAGGGACAATACTTGTCTTTTACGGCCCACTGGGTAAATGTGGTTCCTGCACAGCCACAACAGCAACTTGGACAGGTCACACCGCTTCCTCCTCCACGCTCTCGCTCCCAGGCAGTTGGTCCTGTTACAGTGTGCGATGCCGCCTCCTCATCCTACACCGCGTCCTCCGCCTCCACTGCACGTCCAAATCTCAGTGGCCCTTCATCGTACCATGTGTGTAGGGCACGGCGGTGTCAAGCTGTTCTTCACATGGTTTGCCTTGGCGAACGGAGTTACACAGGTGAGGAACTGATAAAGTTAATTTGTAAAGAAATCCGAGTATGGCTTACTCCATGAAATCTGGAAATGGGAACCATGGTGACCGACAATGGGAAGAACATTGTGTCCGCGCTGCAACAAGGAAGTGTGAAACATGCGCCCTGCATGGCACACGTGTTGAATCTGGTTGTCAAACACTTCCTCAAGTCTTCACCCCATTTGCAAAACATCCTGAAAATGGCAAGGAAACTGTGCATGCACTTCAGCCACTCGTACACCGCCATGCACACCTTCCTTGAGCTGCAGCGTCAGAATGGTATCCCACTTATTTATGACGTTGCCACACGTTGGAATTCCACCCTCCATATGTTGGACAGACTATGCGAACAAAGAAAAGCCATCACCGATTTCTTGATGATCCAAGCAGATAGGAGTACTCCCCTGTGTAACTTCAATGTGAACCAGTGGCAGCTCATACGTGACACCTGCCTTTTGCTGAGGCCCTTTGAGGAAGCCACATTATTTGTAAATCGCTTGGATTACGTCATGAACGACGTAATTCCACTCATACATTTCCTACAACAAATTATTGAAACCATGGCTGGTCACGGCAATGGAGACGATGCGCCTACATCTCAAGGCTATATGAGCCCTGTGGGGGATGAACTGGAGGAGGAGGATGATGAGGGGCAGAGCGGAGCACAGTTTAGGTTGGATGAGATGGCCGGTGTTTCTAGTCATCGGGCAGGAGAGGAGGAGCAGGAGCAGCCAGAGGAGCTGGAGGGTTATGAGGAAGGTGAAACAGAGGGCCCAGACACACCGTGGCAGTATGCAGTGGAGATGGAGGCAGGTAGTCCCTCCGAGTCACTGGTGCAAATGGCACGATGCAAGCTCAGTTGCTTGCGTAGTGACCCCTGAATTGTCAAAATTCGTCAGCGGGATGACTTCTGGATCTCCACCTTATTAGACCCTCGCTACCGTCCCAGAATGGGGGCCTTTTTTACACCCATTGAGAGGGAGGACAAACTTACCTACTACAGAGAGATTCTACGTAGTCAGTTGGCCGATCGGCCACATCGTCCATCCACTCGCAGGTCTGACTCGGGGGGGGGCCCTCTGCGCTGACCTTCCACTGCCATGGCTGCTGGGGAAGGGAGGGGTGGCAGGAGCAGTACGAGCTCAATCAGCAGCAGCCTGAGCCTACAGTCGCTGATGAGTAGCTTTCTTCACCCGCATAGTGAAGCAACTCATCAGCAGCAGGTAGACATGGAGCAGGACTTGAACCAGCCCGTGGTGGCATACCTTGACATGACCATGCCAACAACCATTGAAGATCCGCTGGACTTCTGGGCTTAGCCAAACTTGATTTATGGCCGCAACTAGCAGAGTTTGCCCTGGAAAAGCTGTCCTGCCCAGCCAGTAGTGTGCCATCAGAGCGGGTGTTAAGTGCGGCCGGGGGCATAGTCATCCCAAGGTGAACTCGTCTGTCCACTAAAAATGTGGAGAGACTGACGTTTGTCAAGATGAATCAGGGATGGATCAGCCAGGATTTCCAGCCACCAATGCCAGATGCCTCAGAGTAGATGCTACACCAACATTTACCAATTATGGTTGGTTATGGTTGGTTATGAAACCCTCTTGGGTTATCAATTAGGGTTATGAAACCCTCTTTGGTACTGCCATTGCCTGCTCCTGACTCCTCCTGTGTCTTTCAGGAACTACTTGCCTCACTGATGCTTCTGGCCTTGGGCCTTTAATTTTTGGAAGTTTAGCAGTAGCTAAATACAAGCTTAATGCAAATGTCAACATTGATCTTTAAATGTAAGGGGTTATGAAACCCTATTGGGTACTGCGAATGCCTGCTCCTGACTCATCCTGTGTCTTTCAGGAACTACTTGCATCACTGACGATTCTGGCCTTGGGCCTTTAATTTTTGGAAGTTTAGCAGTAGCTACGATATGCTTAATGCAAATTTCAACAATGATCTTTAAATTCTCGGCGCTCTGCCAGGGCCTCCTACCCCGCCAGGGCCGATCCGAGGACCTCACTAAACCATCCAATCGGTAGAAGAGACTTTCAGTGTGTACAAAGGGCAGGGACTTAATGAACCCGAGCTTATGACCCGCACTTAGTTGTGATACTACTTTCCTGGCAAATATTTGCAATCCCTGATCCCTGTCGCGAACGGGGTTCAGCGGGTTACCCGCACCTGTTGGTGAAAGATAGACACACTCTGGTCTGTTCAGTGTGTTGCGCATGCAGCCCAGGACATCTGAGGGCATAACACACATGTTATTGCTAGATCTCACAATCGATCGTGCAATGTAAGGGGTTATTAAACAGGTAGTGTTTTTTCAAATTTTCAGATAATTCTCACAGTAATAAACTTGAATTTTCCAGAATAATAACCATTTCACCATTGAACGCTTGTTGCGTGTGATTTTTTTTAAGTAAGAGGGATGAACTCTGCTTCTTTATTTCATAAAAAATTATTTTATAGAAGAATGTCTTTTGGTGGTCCACTGTCCTGCATTATAGAGTCTTCTGGACTCTTGGATATGCGCTTGTTCTTAAACAAAGGTTCAAAAACCAAATATGGCCGGTCAGGGCTATGGAAACGTTGCGCCTACATCTTACGGCCACATGAGCCCTGTGGGTGCTTGTGAGATTAGGTCCTTTGTAACCACACGGCAGGGACACAAATTTTGATTTAAATTTCAAATTAAAAAAATCACATATTTCAATGGTCTCCTCATGCTGCAGCCAACTCCAGGCTGCGTCATTCTGGTAATATATAGAGAGCATTCCTTGTCCTAAATTTTCGTTTACATTTTTTGTCAAATATGTTTGTCTTTTTTATTAGGGATTGTGAAGCTTTGGTGCGTACTCATGCATCATCCAACTCCAGCCTGTGTCATTCAGGCAATATATGGTTTACTGATGGCGCTGCTTGGCCTGGGTCTGGGAATTTCACATTTTCTCATAGGTAGCACCCGCTATCCAAAAGTCTTCTTCATTAATTTCTACTATTGTTGTGTTTTTTTGGGTGGGATTGTGAAGCCCTAGTGTGTACTCATGCATCAGCCAACTCCAGGCTGTCATTCAGGCAATATATAGGTAGCACCCGCTATCCTAAATATTCTTACTTTTTTTTTTTTAAATGATTGTTTTCTTTGGGATTCTGAAGCCCTTGTGTGTACTCAATGCTGCTTCCTGCTACACTCTGTCATCCCGTTGGTCCTGTGACAGTGTGCTACACCGCCTCCACATCCTCCACTGTGTCTTAAGCCTCCACTGCCCGGACAAGTCTCAGTGGCCCTTCAGTATACCATGTGTGCAGGGCTCGGCGGTGTCACGCTGTTCTTCACATGGTTTGCCTTGGCGAGAAGTCTTGGGAACAATGGCCGGTCAGGGCAATGGAGACGTTGCGCCTACATCTCACGGCCAGATGAGCCCTGTGGGGGCTTATTGGATTTGGTCCTTCGTACCCACACGGTGGGGTCCGGGACATGCAAAGGTTATTTTAAATTTCAAATAAAAAAATGATGGCGCTGCTGAGCCTGGGTCTGGGAATTAAAAATTTTCTCATAGGTAGCACTCGCTATCCAAAATCTTTTTCAAAAATTTCTAAAATTGTGGTGTTTTGGGGGGGAATTGTGAAGCCCTGCTGTGTACTCGTGAATCAGCCAACTCCAGGCTGTGTCATTCAGGCAATATATGCTTTACTGATGTTGCTCTGGGGGCTTGTTAGATTTGGTCCTTTATACCCACACGATGGGGTCCGGGACACTCAAAGTTTGTTTTAATTTTCAAATAAAAAAATGATGGCGCTGCTGGGCCTGGGTCTGGTAATTTCAAATTTTCTCATAGGTAGCACCCACTATCCAAAATCTTTTTTTATTTTATTCTAAAATTGTGTTGTTTTTTGAGGGGATTGTGAAGCCCTGATGTGTACTCGTGCATCAGCCAACTCCAGGCTGTGTCATTCAGGCAATATATGGGTTACTGATGCCGCTGTGGGGCCTGGGTCTGGTAATTTAAAATTTTCTCATAGGTAGCACTCGCTATCCAAAATCTTTTAAAAAAAATTCTAAAATTGTGTTGTTTTTTGGGGGGAATTGTGAAGCCCTGCTGTGTACTCCTGCATCAGCCAACTCCAGGCTGTGTCATTCAGGCAATATATGGTTTACTGATGCTGCTGTGGGGCCTGGGTCTTGGAATTTTAAATTTTCTCATAAGTAGCACCCGCTATCCAAAATCTTCGGTTTATATTTCTTAATTCATCTTTTAATCTTAGGGATTGTGAAGGCCTAGTGCCTACTCATGCTGCTGGCAACTCCGGGCTGTGCCAATCATCCACTATATGGTCTCCTCATGCTGCCAACACTTCCACGCTGTGCCATTCAGCTACTATATGGTCTCCTCATGCTGCCAACACCTTCATGCTGTGTCATTCAGCCGCTATATGGTCTCCTCATGCTGCCAACATGTCCATGCTGAGTCATTCAGCCACTATATGGTGTCCTCATGCTGCCAACACCTCCACGCTGTGCCATTCAGCCACTAAATGGTCTCCTCATGCTGCCAACACCTCCACGCTATGTCATTCAGTCACTATATGGTCTCCTGACACTGATGCCACCACCAGGCTCTGTCATTGTGCTGCTGTGCGGCAGTGATTCTAAAAGCGATGCCGGTAATCTGCATGTTATTCTGAATAACAGTATTATTTCACTACCCCAGCACACTCCATATGCGTTTTAGAACACAGCAAAGTGTTCTATACCCCTATAGAGGCTGTATGTAGGCTAGAAATAGCCTTTTTTAATATAGATTCGCCGATAAAAAATTCGGATCGAAACAAACTTTTTCGGAAAATTCGGCGAATCGGCTGAATCGAATTTTTGAAAAGTTCGCTCATCTCTAACTACCGTATTTATCGGCCTAAATTTTTAGCCTAAAGTCTATGTGCGTGTTATACGCCGATACACCCCCAGGAAAGGCAGGGGGAGAGAGGCTGTCGCTGCCCGCTTCTCTCCCCCTGCCTTTCCTGGGGTCTAGAGCCCTGCTGCCGGCCCTTCTCTCCCCCTGGCTATCGGCGCCGCTGCCCGTTCTGTCCCCCTGACTATCGGTGACGGCGCCCCATTGCCGGCGCCGATAGCCAGGGGGAGAGAAGTGGCGCCAACAGCCCGTTGCCTCCCCCCATCCCCGGTTGCATAATTACCTGTTGCCGGGGTCGGGTCCGCGCTGCTTGAGGCCTCCGGTGTGCGTCCCATGCATCGTTGCTATACGCGGCGCGGCACACTGACGTCATGCGCCGCGCCGTGCAGCGCATAGCTGCACGGCGCGGCGCATGACGTCAGTGTGCCGCGCCGCGTATAGCAACGACGCAGGGGACGCACACCGGAGGCCTCAAGCAGCGCGGACCCGACCCCGGCAACAGGTAATTATGCAACCGGGGATGGGGGGAGGCAACGGGGCAGCGGCGCCGGCAATGGGTGCCGCTGTCCCTTCTCTCCCCCTGGCTGTCGGCGCCGGCAATGGGGCACCGGCACCGACAGTCAGGGGGACAGAACGGGCAGCGGCGCCGATAGCCAGGGGAGAGAAAGGCCGGCAGCAGGGCTCTAGACCCCAGGAAAGGCAGGGGGAGAGAAGCGGGCAGCGACGGCCTCTCTCCCCCTGCCTTTCCTGGGGGTGTATCGGGGTATACACGCGCACACACGCACCCTCATTTTACCATGGATATTTGGGTAAAAAACTTTTTTTACCCAAATATCCTTGGTAAAATGAGGGTGCGTGTTATAGGCCGGTGCCCCGATAAATACGGTATATGGTCTCCTCATCTGCCGACAACTCTTGGCTGTGCCATTCAGCCACTATATGGTCTCCTCATCTGCTGCCAACTCCAGGCTGTGCCATTCAGCCACTATATGTTCTACTCATGCTGCTGCCAACTCCAGACTATACCATTTAGCTATTATATTGTCTCCTCATCTGCAGCCATCTCCAGACTATTCCATTCAGACATTATATGGTCTCCTCATCTACCGCCAACTCCAGGCTGTGCCATTCAGCCACTATATGTTCTACCCATGCTGCCGCCAACTCCAGGCTGTGTCATTCAGCCACTATATGGTCTCCTCATCTGCTGCCAACTCCAGGCTGTGCCATTCAGCCACTATATGTTCTACTCATGCTGCCGCCATCTCCAGGCTGTGTCATTCAGCTGCTATATGTTCTACTCATGCTGCCGCCAACTCCAGGCTGTGTCATTCAGCAACTATATGGTCTCCTCTTCTGCCGACCAATTTCAGGCTGTGCCAATCAGCCACTATATGTTCTACTAATGCTGCCACCAACTCAAAACTATGCCATTCAGCCACTATATGGTCTCATCATTTGCCGCCGACTCCAGGCTGGGCCATTCAGCCACTTTATGGTCTCCTCATCTACCGCCAACTAAAGGCTGTGCCATTCAGCCACTATATGTTCTACTCATGCTGCCGCCAACTCCAGGCTGTGCCATTCAACCACCATATGGTCTTCTCATCTGCCGCCAACTCCAGGCTGTGCCATTCAGCCACCATATGTTCTATTCATGCTGCCACCATCTCCAGGCTGTGCCATTTAGCCACTATATGTTCTACTCATGCTCCCGTCAACTCCAGGCTGTGCCATTCAGTCACTATATGGTCTCCTCATTTGCCACCAACTCCAGGCTGTGCCATTCAGCCAATATATCTTCTACTCATCTGCCGCAAACTTCAGGCTGAGCCATTCAGCCACTATATGGTCTCCTCATCTGCTGCCAACTCCAGGCTGTGCCATTCAGCCACTATATGTTCTATTCTTGCTGCCGCCATCTCCATGCTGTGCCATTTAGCCACTATATGTTCTGCATATGCTCCCGCCAACGCCAGGCTGTGCCTTTCAGCCACTATATGGTCTACTCATCTGTCGCCAAGTCCAGGCTGTGCCATTCAGCCACTAAATGTTCTACTAATGCTACCGCCAACTCCAGACTATGCCATTCAGCTACTATATGGTCTCCTCATCTGCCGCCAATTCCAGGCTGTGCTATTCAGCCACTACATGGTCTCCTTATCTGCCGCCAACTCCAGGCTGTGCCATTCAGCCACTATTTATTCTACTCATGCTGCCGCCAACTCCAGGCTGCGCCATTCCGCCACTATATGTTCTACTTATGCTGCCGCCAACTCCAGGCTGTGCCATTCAGCCACTATATGGTCTCCTCATGCTTCTGCCAACTCCAGGCTGTACCATACATCCACTATATGGTCTCCTCATCTGCCTCCAACTCCAGGCTGTGCCATTCAGCCACTATATGTTTTACTCATGCTGCCGCCAACTCCAGACAACTAAAGGCTGTGCCATTCAGTCACTATATGGTCTCCTCACGCTCCCGCCAACTCCAGGCTGTGCCATTCAGCCACTATATGTTCTATTCTTGCTGCCGCCATCTCCAGGCTGTGCCATTTAGCCACTATATGTTCTACATATGCTCCCGCCAATGCCAGGCTGTGCCTTTCAGCCACTATATGGTCTACTCATCTGTCGCCAAGTCCAGGCTGTGCCATTCAGCCACTAAATGTTCTACTAATGCTACCGCCAACTCCAGACTATGCCATTCAGCTACTATATGGTCTCCTCATCTGCCGCCAATTCCAGGCTGTGCTATTCAGCCACTACATGGTCTCCTTATCTGCCGCCAACTCCAGGCTGTGCCATTCAGCCACTATTTATTCTACTCATGCTGCCGCCAACTCCAGGCTGCGCCATTCCGCCACTATATGTTCTACTTATGCTGCCGCCAACTCCAGGCTGTGCCATTCAGCCACTATATGGTCTCCTCATGCTTCTGCCAACTCCAGGCTGTACCATACATCCACTATATGGTCTCCTCATCTGCCTCCAACTCCAGGCTGTGCCATTCAGTCACTATATGGTCTCCTCATGCTCCCGCCAACTCCAGGCTGTGCCATTCAGCCACTATATGGTCTTCTCATCTGCCGCCAACTCCAGGCTGTGCCATTCAGCCACCATATGTTCTACTAATGCTACCGCCAACTCCAGACTGTGCCATTCAGCTACTATATGGTCTCCTCATCTGCCGCCAACTCCAAGCTGGCTGTGCCATTTAGCCACTATATCGTCTCCTTATCTGACGCTAACTCCAGGCTATGCCATTCAATCACTGTATGTTCTACTCATGCTGCCGCCAACTCCAGGCTGTGCCATTCAGCCACTATTTGTTCTACTCATGCTGCAGCCAACTCCAGGCTGTGCCATTCAGCCCCTATATTGTCTCCTCATGCTTCTACCAACTCCAGGCTGTGCTATTCAGCCACTATATGGTCTCCTCATCTGCCGCCAACTCCAGGCTGTGCCATTCAGCCACTATTTCTTCTACTCATGCTACTGCCAACTCCAGGCTTTGCCATTCAGCAACTATATGTACTACTCATGCTTCCACCAACTCCAAACTATGCCATTCAGTCCCTATATGGTCTCCTCATCTGCCGCCAATTCCAGGCTGTGCCATTCAGCCACTATATATTCTACTCATGCTGCTGCCAACTCCAGGCTGTGCCATTCAGCCACTATATGATCTCCTCGTCTGCCACCAAGTCCACGCTGTGCCATTCAGCCACTATATCTTCTACTCATGCTGCCGCCAACTCCAGGTTGTTCCATTCAGCCACTATATTTTCTACTCATGCTGCCGCCAACTCCAGGCTGTGCCTAATGCAGGTCTGACTCGGGGTGCCCTCTGCGCTCACCTTCCACTACCATGGCTCCATCAGTCCTGCCCGGTCAGTAGTGTGCTATCAGAGCAGGTGTTTAGTGCGGCGGGGGCCATAGTCATCCCAAGGAGAACTTGTCTATCCACAAAAAATGTGGAGAGACTGACCTTTGTGAAGATGAATTAGGCATGGATCAGCCAGGATTTCCACTCACCAATGCCTGATTCATCAGAGTAAATTGACCATGGTGCCACACCAACACTTCACAAATATGTATAGTGCCAAACAGATTTAAGGCGCTGCTCCCCCGTTACAAACATTCCTCCCCATCAGACCTTTTTTCACCCACCTTCATTATCGGGTACCCGTATTGCCACCAACCGCACCACTCTGTCATAGGGTCACTTTCAGGACTCCTGATGCTGCTGCTGCCACCTCCAGGCTTTCTCATTCTGCCACCATATGGTCTCCTCATACTTCCGCCAACTCCAGGCTTTGCCATTCAGCCACAATATGTTTTCCTCATCTGCCGCCAACTCCAGGCTGTGCCATTCAGCCACTATATGTTCTACTCATGCTGCTTCCAACTCCAGGCTGTGCCATTCAGCCACTATATGGTCTCCTCATCTGCCGCCAACTCCACACTGTGGCATTCAGCCATTATATGGTCTCCTCATCTGCCGCCCACTCCAGGCTGTGCCATTCAGCCACTATATGTTCTACTCATGCTGCTGCCAACTCCAGGCTGTGCCATTTAGCCACTATATGTATATTATATTTGTACGGGCTCCGATACCCCACTGTATTGACACATACGAAGGGGACCACAGTGGGAGGTTAAGGGATCTCAAGTTCTTTGGACTGTGTCAATTGAAGTTAGGTCCCTGAAAGGGGAATATAGATGATCTTCTCCAGAGAGAGGAAGTAAAAGGGATTTTTTAACTGCGTAGTGAAGCCCCTTGTAGGATCAACGAGGGCTATTCCTTTGATGCATTTTTATAATTGGCTAAGGCCCCTTTCACACTAAATAGTTGCTCTGTTAAAAGACCCATTATAAACTTTAACAACCTTTACAAAACCCCCATTAAAGTCTATTTGATTTTTTGATTATCCGTTATGACCCGTTATATCCCGTCATGAATAACGGATGTTATTTGTGACAGAAGAAAAAATGACACATGCACTAATTTTTCTTCCGTCACAAGAATCGGGTAAATTGACGGCAGTTATTTTTAATATTGAACGGCCTTTATATGTCATCTGTTTGCACCTGGTTTATAATATCCATTATTACTTCTGAGCATGCTAAAAAGAGGTGACATCTGCAGACTCCAGCAGTGCTGAGGGACAACTACTACTCCCATCATGGAAAAGACTTGTTTCCATGATGGGAGTAGTAATTCCCCAGCTGCGGGAGTCTGCCGGTGGCTGGGGAGGGTACATTTGTGTTTGTACTACAAACCCCATAATGGAACGGACTCTGTTCCATGATGGGGGTTGTAGTACAAGGGCTGAGGGATTGACCGCGATTAGAAGTTATTAAACAGGGGAGCGGGCGGCATGCTCCACTCCCCTGCGATGTACAATGTATTTTACTTTCATTTTTAAATTCCCTGCCGGGAGCCCTGAATGGCCGGTACTGAGGAGCCATTCAGGGCTCCAGGCGGGGTTTTGAAATAGAAGCGCTGCGGTGTGGAAAGATATATAGAATCGCTGGGGGTGGGGGTTATATGTTTTGCCCCCGCAGCGCAGTGCATATATATATTGTCCCCTGCAGCGCATATATATATATATTGCCCCCTGCAGCGCATAGATATATTGTCTCCCACAGCGCATGTATATATATATATATATATATATATATATTCCGCCTGCAGTGTTATGAATGAAAAGTATTCTATTAGCAGCACATTGGGCTGGGATGCCGGATGGCCTGATGTTCTGCTGAAAGAATACTTGTCTTTTATAGCGCTGCAGCTGCATATGTCCATAGAAGCACTGTAGGGGCTAGATGATAGACTTGTGCACTAGAAAAATTTTCGCTTCGTTTCATTTTGGAATTTTTTTTCGGTTCAGTAATATTTTCGGTTTTGATTTTTCGGATACATTCAGTATTTGGGTGTTCGGTCTTATTTTTCGGATACATTCGGTATTCGGGTACATTCGGTAAATCTTTTTATTCTTTTTTGGACTTTAGTGATCCTCAAGAATTATGGAGATACCTTTTTTATTAAAATTTCGTAGGGTACCATAAAAAAATATAATAAAAAAGATACAGTAGTGATGGAAACAATTGTATCTAACGAAATGTATCTTTTTTATTATGAAATGATTATTATTTTTTAAACAGGTACTCACCGACTAGGGGATCACTTACAACTTTTGTGATCCTATATTATCGCAATGATAAATGTCAAGAGGATATTCACAAAGAGAATCACCGAGAAATCATCCTCATGATCGGTACAAGATAATGTTTAAAATATAATTTTTAATGTACTACAAACTAAAACTAAATAGAGGATGAAAATTTAACTAATAGTAGGTGCTACATGTACCTAAAAATGTGAAGTGCTAGGGAGCCCGGGGGTGTGCAGACCCAATCCTTAATAGATGGATAAATAACCAAGCCTCTTTTAGATTAAGATGGAATAACTAAGATAGGAACGGATGAGGTCCTGGATTACAGGGTGTATAAACAATTATTCAGCAATGAGGTAATCAGTAAGAGAGATGGAGGGATGTGTGCCCACTATGATAAATATACACAGTTCATAGACAGACAGCGCGGCACTACTATCCCTTCAGGTGCAGAACGATGATGACACGGCAGACCAGGACTATAGTTTGCTGGGGGTGGTGCTCTGACTAGCAATAGTGCATGGAATCGCAACAAAGAAGAAGAGAAGAATAATCGGCAACTCACCACGGCCAGCTGAGTATATCTTCTTTTATTGATTCATACTCACAAACATCTCATTTGGGAAGAGGGTAGTGGGGGGAAACAGGATGGCGACCAAGCTCCGTTTCGCACGATGTTCGTGCTTCCTCCGGCCATGTTACTGTGATAAATATGATAAATATGCCCATCCTTCTTTCCCTACCTTTTGAGGGACCCACCTCCTTAACAGGGTGGCCTCAACCACGGTGACGTTCCCTACTCTGACTAAGTGAGGGGAAAAAACAACAAAATAAAGTAATAGATAGAAAGCGATAGGGCTGCACAACCCGAGGCTCCAGAGACAAAGTGTGTGTGATAACCACAATAGTGTAAAACAATCAGACAATAACCCAACTCCAACGCGTTTCACCTGTCATATCTACACAGGATCATCAGGGAAAACAGTGGCACAAAACATAAATATTAGTGATAGTGATAGCACCAATTAAAACAGGGCACTTATGATAGCTACGTGTTCCCTAAATTCACAGCAAGCCAGACCTAAGTAGTGGCTAATTACTCCAAGTTTACCCCCCTAATGTGGGATGTACACTAGGTGCATGGAGTATGCCACGTATATCAAACTAGATTGTACCCTATGCAGAGTAGAGGCTATAGTTAGCCATGATATTTACTCAATACAAACATGTCCACAATCAGAAAACAATGCATAATTTGCTAGCATAGATGTATAAATACGTATTCAAGATGTATTTATATATATAACAGATCCTCTGGATTCATAAACTGGATGCAAATGGTGATATAGTTGACAAGGTCACCATTGAATATTGCCAGTAAATATACATAGGTACCACAAAGTAGTAATAACACCATGAGAGGGTGAAAATTGGCCAGGAAAAAGGCAGTAGATGACTTAATGTTAGTGTACTTACAGATGGTACACTAAACACAGTGATAGCAGCACAATAGGAGTTATCACTAAATACACATAGATACAAGGCTGCCTGGCCTGACAGATGTAATAGGTATAGCCAATAAGAAAGAGCAAGGGCCCATATCCTAGATGATGGATAGTTAGCCTAGATAATCAGGATACTAAAATATATAAGAAAAGCCAGTGGAGTGTAATGGCACCCCAGCAGCAGGTATACTTAACACCCCCAGACGTTGGTACACTTAGGGCATCAGATCATGATAGGCTGGCGACATACTGCGATGTGGCCAGCAAAATGTATCAGCCTGTTTTATATAGTGCGCATCTTACCTGGCGACAAGTCAGAGCCAGTGGCGCATAAGATGACGTCAGACGCCGAGCGCAAATGGCGCGTCACTCAAAGATAAAACAGGCTATCGGATTCTGGATAGGGATCCCACATCGATATTTCAGAAAGAACTCAAGGCCATTGTTGATAAAGCTCTACTCTCCAATCTCATTGATAAAAAAGAACATGATTTTATCTATCCTATGTATCCCACTATGGCAACGTTCTACGGATTGCCCAAAATACACAAGGGACTTTTGCCCCTGAAATGTCGTCCAATCGTGTCAGGCATTAACAACCTTACAAAAAATGCGGGAGTTTACCTCGATCAAATATTACGCCCTTTTGTGCTATCGCTTCCTTTGTACATCAGGGATACCACCGATTTGTTACTAAAACTGGAGGATGTCTCACTGGATAATGATTCCTGGCTTTGCTCCATTGATGTGGAGGCACTTTACAGCTCCATACCACATAACTGTGGTATGGAGGCCGTTAGATCTTTCCTGTCCAGTAGAAGTATTCATCTAAAAGAACATAATGAATTCGTTCTACAGCTCCTTAACTTTGTCCTGACCAGAAATTTCTTTACCTTTAACTCCAAGATCTTCCACCAGCTCAGAGGGACTGCCATGGGCAGTCCGGCAGGGCCCACCTATGCTAACATCTATCTGGGCTGGTGGGAGAGATCGATTGTCTTTGGAGACACCCTAGAAAAATATCAGTAGTCAATATCCTTCTGGGGAAGGTATATTGACGATGTCATCATCATCTGGTCAGGACAGAGAGAAGATTTCATCTCCTTTGTACAGGAATTAAACATCAATCAGATATGCCTCCATTTTACCTATGAAATACACAAAGATAGTCTGTGTTTTCTCGATGTAGTGCTGAGCAGGAATCCCTCGGGAAAAATAGATACATGTGTTTATAGAAAACCAACTGCGGGAAATAACTTCTTAAAATGGGACAGCCACCATCCAGTGCCTTTAAAACGTGGTATCCCTACGGCTCAATACTTATGTATGAAGAGAAATTGTTCAAATGACGCATCCTTTAGAACAGAATCCAATAAGTTAAGACAAAGGTTTAGAGAGAGGGGGTATCCCAACTGTATTCTTACTAAAGCATATAATGATGCAAGGAAATGTAATCGAAGTTCGTTGCTTACCCCTTGCCCTAAAAAAGATAACTGTCTCCGAATAATTGGGACGTATGATACAGCAGCCATACCCATACGTAACATCATCACTCAGTTTTGGCCCATCTTGACATCAGACCCATCGATATCCGAGCTGGTGGGTGAACGCCCACAGATCACCTATCGACGTGGTAGAAATTTAGGTGACAGATTGATACATAGTCATTTTTCACCACCACCAGCCAGGGGGACCTGGCTTGACCGTAAGGTGGTGGGAACATATAGATGTGGTACATGTAAAGGCTGCGAGTATATTAAGGTGACAAAGTATCTGCAGAGCCCACATGATGGACATAGATATATTAGTCGGGATTTTGCTCATTGTAAAACCATAAATGTGATATATGCATGCCAATGTCCCTGTCCCTTACTGTATGTGGGAAAAACTAAGAGAGAATTACGCCGTCGCATATTAGAGCATATAGGAGACATTAATCATCGGAGAGACAAACCCATCTCTAACCATATGAGATCCACACATGCGTCTACAACTTGTGCAATCTCTTTTCAGGTTTTGGAGGTAGTACATGCTAATGTAAGGGGTAGACATAGATCTATGTAACATAGATCATCGCCTCCTGCAAAAAGAAACCCAGTGGATTTATAGATTGGGGACCGTATCCCCTGGGGGGGGTTGAATGAACATTTGTCATTTACCTCCTTTATTTGATAAGACACTATGCCGATCATAGTAGACGGCAATCCCTCTATCTAGTTTTACTTGCCATGCTCAGAGCCCCCTTTTTCTTTAATTGGGGAGTAATCCTCCCACCTTCTAGTATCTATTGGGTCACAAATTAATTATATGTACATATATCTATCATACGTCTTTAGTTAGACCGCTCTTCTGTACTATTATTATAACATTGAAATGTCATCATATTTATTCAACATTGATAGCCGATCTAGAATTGTCCCATTTTTTATATCCTGGTATCATATTGTGCAAAAAATGGGGACTTGTTGACTGACTACATTATCTGGTCAGTTTACCTTTTAATAACCTTTGTTGTACTTCAAGTTCATCATTTGCAGCAGCGATCATTCTCTTATATTTTTTATTTTATTTTATTTTCCATCTCTATGCATAACATTAGTTCCCAATATAAGATTGCATAAATTTTGCAGCTATAGTATTGCTATTTGCCTCTTTTCTAATGTTATAACATCTCTCTGGGCCATAACATATGATACATACCCTTTTAAACCCATTTCCGGCGTTTGGAACACTCACGTGAAATAAATAGGTCACGTGACGCGTCATGGGATAGTTTTCAGCCTGGGTCTGGGGCGCGGCTAAACCGCGCATGCGCCATAGTGCCGTACTCTCATGGATGCACCTGACCGCTTCACCAACATCTACAGGTCAGTGACGCACCATTTGCGCTCGGCGTCTGACGTCATCTTATGCGCCGCTGGCTCTGACTGGTCGCCAGGTAAGATGCGCACTATATAAAACAGTCTGATACATTTTGCTGCCCACATCGCAGTATGTCGCCAGCCTATCATGATCTGATGCCCTAAGTGTACCAATGTCTGGGGGTGTTAAGTATACCTGCTGCTGGGGTGCCATTACACTCCCCTGGCTTTTCTTATATATTTTAATATCCTGATTATCTAGGCTAACTATCCATCATCTAGGATATGGGCCCTTGCTCTTTCTTATTGGCTATACTTATTACATCTGTCAGGCCAGGCAGCCTTGTATCTATGTGTATTTAGTGATAACTCCTATTGTGCTGCTATCACTGTGTTTAGTGTACCCATCTGTAAGTACACTAACATTAAGTCATCTACTGCCTTTTTCCTGGCCAATTTTCACCCTCTCATGGTGTTATTACTACTTTGTGGTACCTATGTATATTTACTGGCAATATTCAATGGTGACCTTGTCAACTATATCACCATTTGCATCCAGTTTATGAATCCAGAGGATCTGTTATATATATAAATACATCTTGAATACGTATTTATACATCTATGCTAGCAAATTATGCATTGTTTTCTGATTGTGGACATGTTTGTATTGAGTAAATATCATGGCTAACTATAGCCTCTACTCTGCATAGGGTACAATCTAGTTTGATATACGTGGCATACTCCATGCACCTAGTGTACATCCCACATTAGGGGGGTAAACTTGGAGTAATTAGCCACTACTTAGGTCTGGCTTGCTGTGAATTTAGGGAACACTTAGCTATCATAAGTGCCCTGTTTTAATTGGTGCTATCACTATCACTAATATTTATGTTTTGTGCCATTGTTTTCCCTGATGATCCTGTGTAGATATGACAGGTGAAACGCGTTGGAGTTGGGTTATTGTCTGATTGTTTTACACTATTGTGGTTATCACACACACTTTTTCTCTGGAGCCTCGGGTTGTGCAGCCCTGTCCCTTTCTATCTATAACTTTATTTTGTTGTTTTTTCCCCTCACTTAGTGAGAGCAGGGAACGTCACCGTGGTTGAGGCCACCCTGTTAAGGAGGTGGGTCCCTCAAAAGGTAGGGAAAGAAGAATGGGCCTATTTATCATAGTGGGCACACATCCCTCCATCTCTCTTACTGATTACCTCATTGCTGAATAATTGTTTATACACCCTGTAATCCAGGACCTCATTCGTTCCTATCTTAGTTATTCCATCTTAATCTAAAAGAGGCTTGGTTATTTATCCATCTATTAAGGATTGGGTCTGCACACCCCCGGGCTCCCTAGCACTTCACATTTTTAGGTACATGTAGCACCTACTATTAGTTAAATTTTCATCCTCTATTTAGTTTTAGTTTGTAGTACATTAAAAATTATATTTTAAACATTATCTTGTACCGATCATGATGATGATTTCTTGGTGATTCTCTTAATTTTTAAACAGGGATCAATTTATGTGAGCAGGTAAAGCACTAAAAATGTAGCAATAAAAAAATGTAACAATAATAAAAATGAAGTGTGTGCATATTTTTCACTTTTTTTTTTTACATTTTTTAGGTAGTACTACTACTCCCAGCATGGAACACACTGTTCCATGATGGGAGTAGTAGTTATCTGTACTTATTGACAGATCGCCGGGGTCCCTTGCGATCCTCTTGTATAGATGCGGCGGCAGCTCTTCTCTGGTCCCCTGCACTCACGTATATATACACATTTTCATATTTCCCACAGAGCTGTGATTGGCCAGATGGTTCCAGCCAATCACAGCTCTCTGTGAGAAATAGGAATATGTGTATATATATATGGCCGTGCAGGGGACCATAGGAGAGCAGCCGCCACATCCATACATTATACAGGAGCATCACAGCGGGCGTCAGGAGTGATACCCGCAGTGATCTTTCCATTACTACAAGTACTACTACTCCCAACATGGAGTACACTCTGCTCCATGCTGGGAGCTGTAGTATCTGCATTAATAGACAGATCGCAGCAGGTGTCAGAAATTACACTCGCTGCGATATGTCTATTAATGACGGTACTACAGCTCCCAGCATGGAGAAGAGTGTGCTCCATGTTGGGAGTATTAGTACCTGCAGTAAGGGACAGATCCCAGCGGACGTCACTCCTCCTGACACCCTCCTCCTCCTGCGCTGAGCCGTAGGTATACATCGTATATCTACTGCCCAGTAATAACTTACAGTGAGCCTGCAATGTGTATACAGTATACACATTGCTGGCTCACTTAACCCCTTGCTGAGCTGGGCACTATGCACAAGCCCAGCAAGGAAACAGTTAACTTACACTGCTGGACAGTGTAGGTTAACCCTTTGGGCGGTATAGACTATATACAGCTATCTATAGATAGCTGTATATAGTGTATACAGAAGACGAAGTCCAGCTTACTTCCCTCAAGTACCGGGCAGGTCTGTGTAGCTCCGCCCCCTAGTGATGATGTCATTAGGGGCGGGGCTACAGAAGGGAACTAGGCTAGTTAATCTGAAGCTCTGTTCACATTGTCCGTTTTGTATAATGTGAACAGACCCTTCTGGCAGTGTCTACCCAGACAGGGAGACTCCAGCTGTTGCTAAACTACAACTCCCAGCATGCCCAGACAGCCAAAGGCTGTCTGGGCATGCTGGGAGTTGTAGTTTTGCACCAATTGGTTTGGGTAGACATTGCATCATGGGTGCTCTCCCCAGCAGACAGCGCCAAAAATGTAATAACCTATTTTTTTTTTTTTTTAACTTCTCGTTTCAGATCCGTGTATGCAGAGGATTACTGCGGATTCGATGGATTACGGCGGATAATTTTTTTTTCTTTTCATAAAATGGTTAATGAGGGCTGTGGGGGAGTCTTTTTTTTTTTAAATAAAATCATTTTTCCAATTTGTTGTGTTTTTTTTTTTTATTGAATTTTCAGGCTTAGTAGTGGAAGCTGGTCTTATTGACTGAATCCATTACTAGGCCAGGGCTTAGTGCTAGCCCCAAAAACAGCTAGCGCTAACCCCCAATTATTACCCCGGTACCCACCGCCACAGGGGTGCCGGGAAGAGCCAGTACCAACAGGCCTGGAGCGTCAAAAATGGCGCTCCTGGGCCTAGGCGGTAACAGGCTGGCGTTATTTAGGCTGGGGAGGGCCAGTAACAATGGTCCTCGCCCCCCCTGGTAACGTCAAGCTGTTTGGTTGGTATTGTGCAGAGAATGAAAATACGGTGAACCCTATGCATTTTTTTATTTAATTAAATTTTTTTTTTAAATGCATAGGGTTCCCCGTATTTTCATTCTCAGCACAATACCAACCAAACAGCAACAGCCTGACGTTACCAGGGTGGGCGAGGACCATTGTTACTGGCCCTCCCCAGCCTAAATAACGCCAGCCTGTTACCGCCTAGGCCCAGGAGCACTATTTTTGACGCTCAGGGCCTGTTGGTATCGGCTCTTCCCGGCACCCCTGTGGCGGTGGGTACCGGGGTAATAATTGGGGGTTAGCGCTAGCTGTTTTTGGGGCTAGCAATAAGCCCCAGCCTAGTAATGGATTCAGTCAATAAGACCAGCTTCCACTACTAAGCCTGAAAATTCAATAAAAAAAAAACACAACACATTGGAAAAATTATTTTATTTAAAAAAACACTCCCCCACAGCCCTCGTTAACCATTTTATTAAAAGAAAAAAAGATTATCTGCCGTAATCCATCGAATCAGCAGTAATCCTCTGCATACACGGATCTGAAGCGAGAAGAAAAAAAATCACAAAAAATTGGTTATGACATTTTTGGCGCTGTCCGCTGGGGAGAGCACCCATGATGCAATGTCTACCCAAACAGGGAGCCACCAATTGGTGCAAAACTACAACTCCCAGCATGCCCAGACAGCCTTTGGCTGTCTGGGCATGCTGGGAGTTGTAGTTAAGCAACAGCTGGAGTCTCCCTGTCTGGGTCGACACTGCCAGAAGGGTCTGTTCACATTATACAAAACGAACTATACAAAACGGATTATACAAAATGTGAACAGAGCTTCAGATTAACTAGCCTAGTTCCCTTCTGTAGATCCGCCCCCCCTAATGATGTCATCACTAGGGGGCGGAGCTACATGGACCTGCCCGTTACTCGAGGGAAGTAAGCTGGACTTCGTCTTCTGTATACGCTATCTACAGCTATCTATAGATAGCTGTATATAGTGTATATGGCCCAAAGGATTAACCTACACTGTCCAGCAGTGTAAGTCAACTATTTCCTTGCTGGGCTTGCGCATAGCACCCAGCTCAGCAAGGGGTTAAGTGAGCCAGCAATGTGTATACTGTATACACATTGCAGGCTCACTGTAAGTTCTTGCTTGTCAGTAGATATACGATGTATACCAGCGTCAGCTGTTCTCCAGGCTCTGTAGCCCTGAGAACAGCTGATCCCGACATTCACATAAGGACGATCGCAGCGGGTGTCAGAAGGAGTGACGTCCACTGGAATCTGTCCCCTACTGCAGGTACTAATACTCCCAACATGGAGCACACTCTGCTCCATGCTGGGAGCTGTAGTACCTGCATTAATAGACATATCGCAGCGAGTGTAACTTCTGACACCCGCTGCGATCTGTCTATTAATGCTGGTACTGCAGCTCCCAGCATGGAGCAGAGTGTACTCCTTGTTGGGAGTAGTAGTACTTGTAGTAAAGGAAAGATCACTGCGGGTATCACTCCTGACGCCCGCTGTGATGCTCCTGTATAATGTATGGATGCGGCGGCCACTCTCCTATGGTCCCTTGCACAGCCGTATATATACACATATTCCTATTTCTCACAGAGAGCTGTGATTGGCTGGAACCATCTGGCCAATCACAGCTCTGCAGGAAATATGAATATGTGTATATATACGTGAGTGCAGGGGACCATAGAAGAGCTGTCGCCGCATCTGTACATTATACAAGGGATCCTGGCGATCTGTCAATTAGTACAGGTAAATACTACTCCCATCATGGAACAGTGTGTTCCATGCTGGGAGTAGTAGTACTACCTAAAAAATTTTTTAAAAAAAGTGAAAAACACGCACACACTACATTTTTATTATTGTCGGCTAAATTTTTAGTGCTTTACCGGCTCACATAAATTGATCCCTGTTTAAAAATTAATAAACATTTCATAATAAAAAAGATACATTTCGTTAGATACAATTTTTTCCATCACTACTGTATCTTTTTTATAAGTTTTTTAGTTATTAGAATGAATTATTTTATGTTTACGGATAACGAATGCATTCGTTATTTACCGCATGCATTTGGTAAATAACGAATGCATTCGTTACTTTGCTATTCGTATTATCGTGGCTATTCGGGAATGTTCAAAATATGTTTTCGTGCATTCGGATCGGTCCGAATGCCCGAAAACAGTAAAATTCGGTAAATTAGACATTCGTGCCGAACCGAACTGCACATGTCTACTAGATAACACGATATGTCTGGCACCCACAGCGCTTCTATAATCATATGCCTCCGCAGCGCTATGAATTAAAAGTATTCTAACAGCAGCGCATCTGGCCGGGAAGCCGTCCGGCGCGATGCCCTGCTAAAAGAATACTTGTCATTCATAGTGCTGCAGTGGCATCTGTATATAGATGCACTGCGGGGGTCAAACATATACCCATATGTCTGACCCCCACAGCGCTTCTATAATCATATGCCTTCGCAGCGCTATGAATGAAAAGTATTCTAACAGTAGCACATCTGGCCGGGAAGCGCTGCTGATAGAATACTTGTCATTCATAGCGCTGCAAAGGCGTTATTTAGCCCCCACAGTGCTTCTATGTACATATGCCGCTGCAGCACTATGAAAGTCAAGTATTCTTTCAGCAGCGCATTGCGCCATTCGGCTTCCTGACCCGATGCGCTGCTAATAGAATACTTTTCTTTCATACCACTGCCGGGGGGCTTATGATAGCACTGGTGGGCGAATATATATATATACACATACGCTGTGGGGGGCAATATATGCACTGCGGGGGGCAAGACTTATATAGCGCAGCAGGGGGCAAGATATATTGAAGCACTGCGGGGGCCAGACATATACCCCCCAGTAATTCTATATATCTTTCCTAACTGCAGCGCTTCTATTTGAAAACCCAGCTGGGAGTCCTGAATGGCTCCTCAGTACTGGTCATTCAGGGCTCCCAGCAGGGAGTTTAAAAATGAAAGTAAAATACATCGTACATAGCAGGGGAGCGCAGCATGCTGTCCGCTCCTCTTTTTAATAACTTCTAATTGCATCAGGTCTCAGAAGTGAGACCCGGTGTGATCATTCCTTCGCCCCTGTACTACAACCCCCATCATGAAACAGAGTCTGTTCCATGATGAGGGTAGTAGTACAAACACTAATGTAGCCTCCCCAGCCACTGGCAGACTCCCGCAGCCGGGGAATTACTACTCCCATCATGGAAACAAGTCTGTTCCATGATGGGAGTAGTAGTAGTCCTGGTTGTGGGAGTCTGTAAGCAGAGGTGCTGAAATGGCCGTACATGACGGATGTTAAAACGGGTCTTAACAGATGAATATGCCCGTTATTTTGACAGACGTTATTCAGCCGTTAGCACCCGTTATTTCATCCGTTATTATACATCCATTTTTACACAGAAAACGGATGTTTAATAATGGATAACGGATGTTACCAAAGTTAAGCTCCTTTCACACTATGAGTATTCATCCGTTATAAAACATCCGTTTTCTGTTTAAAAACGGATTTATGATGATGGATGAAATAACGGAAGAAATAACGGGTGCTAACGGCTGAATAACGTCTATCAAAATGACATATATCCCTTTTGTTTTGCAATATTCTGTCAAATAAATGCTTTCAGTGGCTGCTATATCATTTATCACATGTGTGAGATCCGAGTTGGATGACCCAACATCTGATAACTGATATGTATAAGTTTAGGGATTTTTATTCTCTACCACTTATTACTCATTCATAATACTATACCACACCTACACATTATTTGATCGGTGGACAAAAACCTTTATTAATATATTATGTATAATACATTATAGATAACATGACATATTTGAGGATTGTTGTTTTATGGCTTTATATGTATTATTAGCATAGTATCTTTATTGGTTGTTACAACCATAGTGGCACATTTCTAGCCTAAGTCTAATGACATGTGCACAAAGTAAAACATAGAGTGAAAAAAGTCTGAAGACATGCGCATCAGGCATAGTAATCCAGACATGTGCAGTAAGTCAATAGTTCAATAGCGGAACATAGGCACATGCGTGGCCCAGTGAGGTGAGGTCATGGCTTTGTAGCTGTGACATACGGACAGGCATTGGAGAGATATGGGAGCGTTCTTTTGATTAGTAACTTCTAATTGGTAAGTAGCAGATTGGTTACCTAAAAATGATATTAGGACTATGTAACTGATTGATAGAGCTGTTGTAACATTTGTATTGATCTCCTGCATTGGTAGCTTTGATCCATGCAGTGGCTGATGAGGTCACCAGCATTGCTTATAAATATTACCGCAAACCATTTGAAGCAGCCATGGACATACATCAGCCTTTTGACAATGCTGTTGTGACGGCAAAACATATTGAGGGTGGCAAGACAGTTTACTTTTTAACCTGCACTCTGTGATGGTCTACGGATTGGTGGTCTGCAGCAACAAGGCATTGTCCCCTTTTTGACCCACCAAGTAAACCACTGTACCAAGTCAAACCAGTGCGGCCGATCTTGAAAACCCCAGCTGGTGGCCATCCGGTGGCACCTCGGCCCGAACTCCTCCTCTGACCACGTAGGAATGACCGACAATCCGGATGAGACACAGACCAGCACCTAATTGAGAAGAAAGAAAAAAAAAAAAAACAGGCAATACAGGCAACACCACACCCAGAAACATCACAACAACTGAGGCCGGACATAAACACGAAATCGGTCCGACTCCCACCTCCCAATGCATTTGATGACATCAGCATGCAAACGCCACGAGCCGCTTCCGTAGCCGCCCCAATACGGAAAGAATGAGAGCAAAACTCTTCAGGCACCCTTCCAGACACACACAAACGAAAAACTCTGATAAACTGAAAACGCGATAAGAAAGTCCCATCCCCATTAATCAACAAAGGCCCTTCCGTCCCCGGGTGCAGCCCCCAAAAATCATGAAAACACTCCACCGGGCATACCGTAGACCCCCGCAAAGACGCTAGCTTAACCATGACCCCTCTGCCTAAAGTGTCTTAGAAAGATGAACCATACACTCCAAGCCCCCACTCCCCAAACTCACATCCCACACCAGAAGACCCCCAACTACCTTCCTGCTCAGAGCCACCAACACTGAAACACGAAAAAGCCAGCTGAAACAATGTGGCCTCATATGGCGAAAAACAAACAGATCCCAGCACATCACCCATCCGCACCAGCAATAACAAAAAGACACCGGTCTCCGTGAGTTCCGCTAACTAGCTTCCTTTCGAAAACCCTGCACCGCTTGTCGCACCAAAAATCATTTGGTAACATCCTGCAAACCCTGGGCCTTAAACCAAAAAGCCATAGCCGACAGCCGTCAGCTCATACTAGAAGGCGAAAACCCCTGACAGAAAGCCCGGCCAACGTAAACAACAGAGGTGCCTCCCAATCCGCCACCGAATTGAGACCCCCCAGCCGTCCAGTCAAAGTCTCCCACTCCAACCACCATCTGCTGTAGGCCGTCCACGTAGCCCTACTCACAAACCGACCAACCAATCCCAATGCCACAGCTACAGCAGCCTCCACAGCCAATCAAGACATGGAATCCCCCGCTCCTCCATTCCAGGCACCAGCTCCCGAAACAGGTTCCACTTAAAACGAGAGAGAGCGTCAGCAATAGAATTCTCCACCCCCGGCACATGAGAAGCCAAAAACTGTGAATTCAACTGTAAACCCTTCAACAATCGCACAACCGGCAGGGAGTTCGCCGTCTGAGCATTGACAGCCTGCACCACCCCCAGATTGTTGCAGTGAAAACAAACCCGCCTATTGCTAAAGCGCGGCCCCCAAATCTCCACCACCACAACAATGGGAAACAGCTCCAAAAATGCAAGATTCCGAACCAACCCCACCTCCTTCCAAGCTACTGGCCACTGACCCGCACACCACTGACCCCCCAGGTAAGCCCCAAAGCCACAACCCCCGCCAAATCAGTAAACAGTTGCAAATCCTGACTAGAGAGAGATAGGATGGTCCATAACCATAGACCTCCCGTTATATGTCTCCAAAAAACTCTGCCACACTCCCAAATCCTCCCGCAAATCTGCCGACAAGCGCACAAAAAGATGCGGCTTCCGGATGCAGGAGCTCCCGCCTTGCCAGCAGCAGCCGCAGCAGCTCCGCTAGTCCCAGGAACAGCATCGTCATCAGCACAAGGAAGGGGCTGAACACCCCCATCATCCAGGGCAACATCATCCGTCCTACTGATGTCACTGGGGGCGGGGCTATTCCCCCCACCCCCAGTACAGGGAGTCCTCCTCACAGCCAGCCTCATGCCTGCCATCATACTGCTGGCCCCCGGCTCCCCAGAAGGCCGCGGTACCGCTCAGCTCCCTGGCCTGCATGTCTGACAGGCCACGAGCCGCAGTACTCCACAGAGCCCTCCTGGGATACCTCACTTCTGGGGCGGACCACCGACAACAGCTGCCCACGTGGAGCAAGGACCACTGCAGCAGCATGCCAATCCCCGCCATGCTCAGCCCCAGACTGCCCATGGGAGGACCCCCAGAGCCTGCCCCCACCCGTAGCGTCGGGAAGAGGTGGCCGTGGGCAGCACAGAGGGACTCACCCGGCGGCGTCTGGAGCCAGGAGCAGTATCCGGGCTCAGGCAGGCAGGATCACCGCCCGCTGACTCTGGAACTTTGTTCGGGCGCAGCTTCAGAAGGACCGGCCAGAGAGGGGATCTGTGTCTCCAGCCAGCCGGGACCCCTCTGGAGAGCCTCATCCCGCAACCACCGCAGCAATGCCTCGAGATTTACCTTCAGGTAAGGAGCTTCTTCTGCCAACTTCGCTAGCCTCGTGCCGACTGACCCCTTCGTGACCCAGCCCCCTCCTTCTTAAACCCACCTCCTAACTCTGCCCCATGTAGCATACCCATACCACGTGTCCAGCCCCAGTCTCCCCCTGTCATATGCCCCTCCGCTCCGATTTTCTCCACTACAGAGCTTCCTTTCTGTATAGAGACAGGGATGTTTCCTGTGATTTACATGGTTTACCTCGTATAAACACCATCACAGTACTCTTTTTAAGATTTATCACTAGAGTTTTTAATTTCAATGAAAATAGTCAAAGTAAATTTTTAGGGGTTGGAATCTAATAGGGGTGACTCCAGGCTTCGGTCCAGGGTTTAGTTTGTATCACTGTTGAGAACCCTCTAACCCCTTTAGGGTCATACATTGCCCTATGCCTCTTAATACAATTGTTGCATCTTGTTCCAGCATACAAAATGTTGGTACTTACTAATAAATTCCCCATATACTGTTTTCTGCAAACCTTATTTTAAGATTGTTGTTTTGTGTAAAATGATTGTGTTATTGTATATTGATTTTCACAGACCTCTGGAAATAAAATGTCTGTTGCTAACCTTGCAACCATATTTGGCCCAAACTTGCTGCAGAGCGAGAAAAGTTTGGAGAATGAAAGGCAAAGCTTCCAGGATAGTGCAGCTCAGATCCAAGTGACAGATACACTGATCCAGTATTACCAAGAATTATACATGGTAAGTATTGCTTTATTGTGAATCATGCAGTTTAAAGCAAGATTAATTTAACCCCCGCAGGACACAGACCTTGTGGACACATCTGATTTAACCCTTTAAGGACCAAGACCATTTTCGTTTTTGCACTCTCTTTTTTTTTTTCCACCTCGCCTTCTAAAAATCATTTTAACACTTTCTATTTTGCAACTATGGAGCCATTTAAGGGATTTAATTTCTACACAGTACACTTTTTGGTAAAAATGACACCTTATCTCTATTCTGTAGGTCTATACGATTACAAGGATACCTAATTTATGTAGGTTTTGTTTAATTTTACAACTTAAAAAAAATATGCACCAAAATTAGTATGCTTAAAATTGTCATCTTCTGACCCCTATAACTTTTTTATTTTTCCACCTACGGGGCTATATGAGGGCTACATTTTTTAGCTGTGGTCTGTAGTTTTTATTGGTACCATTGTTTTGATGGGACTTTTTGATAGCTTTTTATGAATTTTTTATGGTATATGAAGTGACCAAAAATGCACAATTTTGGACTTTGGTACTTTTTTACATTAATGTCATCAATTGTCCGGTTTAAGTAACATTATATTTTAATAGTTTGCACATTTATGCATGTGGCGATACCACATATGTTTATGTTTATTTTTGATTACATTATTATTTTATTTAAAAAATGGGAAATGGGGGTGATTCAGACTTTTATTAAGGGAGGGGCTTATTCACATTTATTAACAGGTTTTTTTTCTACACTTTTACTTCTACTTTTTTTTAGTCCCTATAGCGGGCTATAACATGCAATCTTGCTACTGTATACGCTATTAAATGCTGGGCTTTGGCTTAGCAATTATCGATCAGAACACCGATCGGACGACGAGGAGGCAGATGAGGGCCCTCCCACCGTCCACTCAACTGATTGGGACCCCCAAATTCGGGGCGCGGATGTCCTGGTCAGCTTCCTGAGCTAACCAGCACTGATAGATTCTGCATTTAGAAGCTGCAATTAACTTTGATTGCAACGTCTAAAGGGTTAATGCTGCCCAACCCTATTGGCGTTGTCCGGCATCAACTGTGGGTCCTGGCTTCTGATAGCAGTCAGGACCCATTGGGTATGAAGCACACTTAGCTCGTGAGCACACTTTAAACTGTGGGAGCAGAACCTGGGCGTACAGGTATGCCCTTGGTCTTTAACCCCTTAAGGACATGCGCCGTAAATTTACGGCGCTGCTAAGAAGTACTTAGCGCACAGCGCCATACATTTACGGCGCAGCTTTCCTGGATCACCGCGTCTCCAGGCACGGTGATCGGAACGGGATATCTATCAGCAGGCATCCCGGCATATCGCCCAGGGGGGTCCTGAGACCCCCCCCCCCCCCATGTCGGCAATCGCGGCAAATCACGCGGCAATTCAGATGTGCGGTTTGCGGTTATTCCGGGTCAATCGGGTATCTGGTGACCCGGAAAATAAGGGAGTGAGGTGGCACAGGTGCACATGTGCCGCCTCACGATCACGTGATTGATCAGTCGGAACGACCGAACAATCACGGACCTGCTGGGCGGTGACCGGGACGGCGATCAGAGCAGAGATCGGCGCCAGTGGGGGTCTCCTACCTTGCCCTGGTCCGGCGGGGGTCCCCTCAGGATCGGTGATGGCGACAGGAGCAGCAGGATCGGTCCCTGCGGCAGGATACAGCGGCAGCAGGATACAGCCGGAGGTGAGGTCCTGTTCACCTCCTATTGTTGCTTGCAAAGCATGCTGGGAGTTGTAGTTTTGCTACAGCTGGCGTTCCAACTACAACTCCCAGCATGCCCTTTGGTAGTCTGTGCATGCTGGGGGTTGTAGTTTTGCAACAGCTGGAGGTACATTTTTTCTATTCTGTTGCATAACTACAACTCCCAGCATGCAAAGACTAACAAAGGGCATGCTGGGAGTTGTAGCAGTGTGCATCCAGCTGTGACAAAACTACAACTCTCAGCATGCCCTTCGACTGTCAATGCATGCTGATTGTTGCAGTTTTGCAACAGCTGGAGACACATTGGTTGTGAAACCGAGTTTGTTACCTAACTCGGTGTTTCACAACCAGTGTGCCTCCAGCCGTTGCAAAAATACAACTCCCAACATGCACTGAGAGACTGTACATGCTGGGAGCTGTAGTTTTGCAACAGCTGGAGGCACACTGGTTGCGAACCACTGAGTTAAGTAACAAACGCTCAGTGTTTCGCAACCAATGTGCCTCCAGCTGTTGCTTAACTACAACTCCCAGCATGTATGGTCTGTTAGTGCATGCTGGGAGTTGTAGTTTTGCAACAGCTGGAGGTTTACAGGGAAAATTCACACGAGTGGGTTTACAACAAGTTTTCTGCTGCAAGTTTGAGATTCGGCAAATTTTCCGCCACAGCCGAAACTCAACCGTGTGAATGTACCCTAAAAACACTACACTACACTACACCTACACAAAATAAAAAGTAAAACACTACATATATACATACCCCTACACTGCCCCCCCCCCCCCCCCCCAATACCCAATTTAAAAAAAAAGTCTTGAAAAACAACAACTGCCAGTATTGCCGAACAGCCACTGACTGTCCAGGCATGCTGGGAGTTTTGCATCAGCTGGACAAACAGGACACACCCTGTTTGGGAAACACTGCCGTAGGGTATTTTTGTGGCAGATTCAAATCCCCAATTTAGGCCTCAAATGCGCATGGTGCTCTCTCACTTCGGAGCCCTATCGTATTTCAAGGAAACAGTTTAGGGCCACATATGAGGTACCTCCGTACTCAGGAGAAATTGTGTTACAAATTTTTGGGGGCTTTTTCTCCTTTTACCCCTTATGAAAAGGTAAAGTTGGGGTCTACACCAGCATGTTAGTGTAAAAAAAATGAATTTTTACACTAACATGCTGGTGTTGCCCCATACGTTTAATTTTCACAAGCGGTAAAAGGAAAAAAAAGACCCCCAAAATTTGTAACACAATTTCTCCTGAATACGGAAATACCCCATATGTGGGCGTAAAATGTTCTGCGGACGCACAACAAGGCTCAGGAGTGAGAGCGCACTGTGTACATTTGAGGTCTAAATTGGTGATTTGCACAGGGGTGGCTGATTTTACAGCAGTTCTGACATGAACGTAAAACAATAAATACCCAGATGTGACCACATTTTGGAAACTGCACCCCTCACGGAATGTAACAAGGGGTATAGAGAGCCTTAACACCCCACAGGTGTTTGACAAATTTTCGTTAAAGTTGGATGTGAAAATGAAAAAAAAAAAAATTCACTAAAATGCTGGTGTTACCCTACATTTTTCATTTCCACAAGGGAGAATAGGAAAAAATCCCCCCAAAATTTGTAGCCCCATTTCTTCTAAGTAAGAACATACCCCATATGTGGATGTAAAGTGCTCTGCGGGTGCACTACAATGCTCAGAAGAGAAGGAGTGCCATTGGGATTTTGGAGAGAGAATGTGTCCGAAATTGAAGGCCATATGTGTTTACAAAGCCCCCATAGTGCCAGAACAGTGGACCCCCCCCCCCCACATGTGACCCCATTTTGGAAACTACACCCCTCACTTATTGTCATAAAGGGTACAGTGAGCATTTACACCCCACAGGTGTCAGACATATTTTTGGAACAGTGGTCCATGAAAATGAAAAATTTTATTTTTCATTTGCACAGCCCACTGTTCCAAAGATCTGTCAACTGCCAGTGGGGTGTAAATACTCACTGCACCCCTTATTAAATTTTGTGAGGGGTTTAGTTTCCAAAACAGGGTCACATGTGGGGGGGGGGTCGACTGTTCTGGCACCACAGGGGGCTTTGTAAACGCACATGGCCCCCTTCTATTCCAACCAAATTCTCTCACCAATGCCCAATGTCGCTCCTTCTCTTCTGAGCATTGTAGTTCGCCCGCAGAGCACTTTACATCCACATATGGGGTATTTTCATATTCAGAAGAAATGGGGTTACACATTTTGGGAGGCTTTTTCTCCAATTACCCCTTGTGAAAATGAAACATTTGGGGTAACATCAGAATTTTAGTGAAAATTTTTTTTTTTTAATTTTCCTTTCCAACTTTAGCGGAAATTTGTCAAACACCTGTGGGGTGTTAAGTCTCATTGTACCCCTTGTTACGTTCCTTGAGAGGCGTAGTTTCCAAAATAGTATGCCATGTGGGGTTTTTTCGCTGTTCTGGCACCGTAGGGGCTTCCTAAATGCGACATGCCCCCCAAAAACCATTTCAGCTAAATTTGCTTTCCAAAAGCCAAATGTGACTTCTCTTCTGAGCATTGTAGTGCACCAGCAGTGCACTTGATGTCCACACATGGGGTATTTCCATACTCAGAAGAGATGGGGTTACAAATTTTGGGTGGCATTTTCTCCTATCACCCCTTGCAAAAATGTAAAATTTGGGAGAAAACCAGAATTTTAGTGAAAAAAAAATAAAAAATAATTTACACATTTAACTTTAACAAAAAGTCGTCAAACACCTGTGGGGTGTTAAGGCTCACTGGACCCCTTTTTATGTTCCTTGAGGGGTATAGTTTCCAAAATAGTATGCCATGTTTTTATTTTTATTTTTATTTTATTTTTTGCTGTTCTGGCACCATAGGGGCTTCCTAAATGTGACATGCCCCCCAAAAACCATTTCAGAAGAACTTACTCTCCAAAATCCCATTGTCGCTCCTTCCCTTATGAGCCTTGTAGTGCACCCACAGAGCACTTGACATCCACCTATGAGGTATTTCCTTACTCAAGAGAAATTGGGTTACAAATTTTGGGGGGCTTTTTTTCCTTTTACCCCTTGTAAAATTTCAAAAACTCGGTCTACAAAAATATGAGTGTAAGAAATGAAGATTTTGAATTGTCTCCTTCATTTTGGTGCTATTCCTATGAAACACCTAAAGGGTTAACACACTTTATGAATACTATGTCTATGTCATTTTGAATACTTTGGGGGGTGCAGTTTTTATAATTGTGTATTTATAGGGTATTTCTAATATGAAGACCCCTCAAATCCACTTCAAAACTGAACTGGTCCCTGAAAAATTCCCATTTTGAAAATTTTGTGAAAAATTGGAAAATTGCTGCTGAACTTTGAAGCCCTCTGATGTCTTCCAAAAGTAAAAACATGTGAACTTTATGATGCAAATAGAAAGTAGACATATTGTTTTTGTGAATCAATATATAATTTATTTGGAATATCCATTTTCCTTACAAGCAGAGAGTTTCAAAGTTAGTCGGCTCAGTTTTGACCCGTATGCGGTTTTGGACCGGACCTAAAACCGTAGTAAACTGAGTCAAAACTGAGCCGACCGGAGTCACCCTTTGACTCCGGTCGGGTCGCTAAAGTAAATGGAGTCACAGGCTGATCCGGCCGGGATACGGGAGCGCTCGGTTTGCCCCTCCCCCCGCCGGATCCGGCACCCGTATGTACAAAACTTGGTGTGAATGTACCCCAACACTGTGGCTAGCTGTTTGGGAACTGGTATTTCCTGTTTGACTTTTCTTTTTTTGACTACAAGGGTGTGTACACACACTATGACTAGCAGCGGGTTGCCCGCTGCAGGAATCCCGCTGCGAGTTACGCTACCATTGATTTAAATGGGTCCATAGGCAGTCCGCAATAGTGTCAGATTTGTGGACTGTCCGCATACTCATTCAAATGAATGGTAGCGTAACTCACGGCAGGTTTCCCACAGCGGGAAACCCATTGCTAGTTACTAGCATGTCAACGCACCCCAAATACCTCAATTCCATCTTCCTCCCTCCCACACATCAGCCACCCCACCCATTGAAACATAAATGAGCTGCATCCATTCAAATCAGTGTGGTTTTCAATCAGGGTGTCTACAGCTGTTGCAGATTGATCTCTCTCCCACCAAGCGATCCCTCCACCCATTGAAGCAGACAGGCTCCCTGTCATCAGCTGACTAGTGGGTCAGGTCTCAGCCTCACTGCAAGCTGGGAAAAATCTGAGACAACTGTCATTTTGTATGCTGGTAAAAATAAATATTGGAGTTAAAATCACAGAAGAATTGTGAGAAAACCGTAACACACAGGTAAAGACACTATATTATGAACTACACTAACTTTACAGCCCCTGTAGTATAGTCAAATAAAAAAAATAATTCCTGGAATTCCCCTTTAACCCCTTAAGGACGCAGGACGTAAATGTACGTCCTGGTGCGGTGGTACTTAACGCACCAGGACGTACATTTACGTCCTAAGCATAACCGCGGGCATCGGAGCGATGCCCGTGTCATGCGCGGCTGATCCCGGCTGCTGATCGCAGCCAGGGACCCGCCGGCAATGGCTGACGCCCGCGATCTCGCGGGCATCCGCCATTAACCCCTCAGGTGCCGGGATCAATACAGATCCCGGCATCTGCGGAAGTTCGCGATTTAAATGAACGATCGGATCGCCCGCAGCGCTGCTGCGGGGATCCGATCATTCATAACGCCGCACGGAGGTCCCCTCTCCTTCCTCCGTGCGGCTCCCGGCATCTCCTGCTCTAGTCTGTGATCGAGCAGACCAGAGCAGGAGATGATCGAAAATACTGATCTGTTCTATGTCCTATACATAGAACAGATCAGTATTAGCAATCATGGTATTGCTATGAATAGTCCCCTATGGGGACTATTCAAGTGTAAAAAAAAATGTAAAAAAAATGTAAAAGTTAAAAAAAAGTGAAAAATCCCCTCCCCCAATAAAAAAGTAAAACGTCCGTTTTTTCCTATTTTACCCCCAAAAAGCGTGAAAATTTTTTTTATAGACATATTTGGTATCGCCGCGTGCGTAAAGTTCCGAAATATTAAAATAAAATGTTAATGATCCCGTACGGTTAACGGCGTGAACGAAAAAAAATAAAAAAGTCCAAAATTCCTACTTTTTTAATACATTTTATTAAAAAAAATTATAAAAAATGTATTAAAAGTTTTTTATATGCAAATGTGGTATCAAAAAAAAGTACAGATCATGGCGCAAAAAATTAGCCCCCATACCACCGCTTATACGGAAAAATAAAAAGTTATAGGTCATCAAAATAAAGGGATTATAAACGTACTAATTTGGTTAAAAAGTTTGTGATTTTTTTTAAGCGCAACAATAATATAAAAGTATATAATAATGGGTATCATTTTAATCATATTGACCCTCAGAATAAAGAACACATGTCATTTTTACCATAAATTGTACGGCGTGAAAACGAAACCTTCCAAAATTAGCAAAATTGCGTTTTTCGTTTTAATTTCCCCACAAAAATAGTGTTTTTTGGTTGCGCCATACATTTTATGATATAATGAGTGATGTCATTACAAAGGACAACTGGTCGCGCAAAAAACAAGCCCTCATACTAGTCTGTGGATGAAAATATAAAAGAGTTATGATTTTTAGAAGGCGAGGAGGAAAAAATGAAAACGTAAAAATTTAATTGTCTGAGTCCTTAAGGCCAAAATGGGCTGAGTCCTTAAGGGGTTCATGTTTACCCTAAAATGTATTGTGAAACAAAAAAAATGGATATGTGCAGCTTTTGGAGATTTCGTTTTTACGCAGTGCACTACGGTAAAACTGACATGTATAAGATTTATCAAACCTTGCGCAGAACAATGAAGCAGTTGCTCATAGCAACCAATCATATTGCTTTTTTCATTTTCAAAAAGGCATCTGGAAAACAAAGCTGAAATGTAATTTGTTGTTATGGGTAACTGTTCCTTTGCACAAGGTTTGATAAATCTCCCTTTTGAGTTAAATGTGTGAATCAATCTAATTACAGTGATGTCCATATTTACATAACTTTTTTTTTCTAAGTCAAACTTTTTTGTTACAAAATATCCTTTAAATTGCCCTCTTCTGACCCTTATACCTGACCCTGCAATGCGATCAAGGGGTTACAGTGGTTGCCATAACAGCAGAAGTCCAGCTGATGGCCTCCTGCCTTTTTTTTTTTTTTTTTCCTCCTGTCTGTAGCACACCTGGGGGAGGGGTTAATTGATTAACTGCTCTCAGGTGTATAAAACTAACTGGGAAACTCTGTGAGCCCTGCTCTGACTGAGTCTAGCTGAAGCTGGGTCTGTATTCTAAAGTGTTGTATTTTTAAGTGTTACATTTGAGAAGTTTAAAAAGCAGGAGTTGTAAGCAGGACCCACTGTAACTGTAAGTATTACACTCCCTTGATAAAAGTAGTTTTTCTTAATAGTTAATAACAGCTGTTTGTCACCAAGGATATAGACAGCAGGATTGGAGGTTTTCTTCAGTGCACATTGTGCCACATGTATACCGTATATACTCGAGTATAAGCGGAGTTTTTCAGCACGATTTTTCGTGCTGAAAATACCCCCCTCGGCTTATACTCGAGTGAACTCCCCCCACCCGCAGTGGTCTTCAACCTGCGGACTTCCAGAGGTTTCAAAACTACATCTCCCAGCAAGCCCGGGCAGCCATCGGCTGTCCGGGCTTGCTGGGAGTTGTATTTTTGAAACCTCCGGAGGTCCGCAGGTTGAAGACCACTGCGGCCTTCAACATCATCCAGCCCCCTCTCACCCCCTTTAGTTCTGAGTACTCACCTCCGCTCGGCGCTGGTCCGGTCCTGCAGGGCTGTCCGGAGAGGAGGTGGTCCGGTGGGATAGTGGTTCCGGGCTGCTATCTTCACCGGGGAGGCCTCTTCTAAGCGCTTCGGGCCCGGCCTCAGAATAGTCACGTTGCCGTGACAACGACGCAGAGGTGCGTTCATTGCCAACGTACTCCTGCGTCATTGTCAAGGCAACGCCTCTATTCCAGCGCCGAGCGGAGGTGAGTACTCAGAACTAAAGGGGGTGAGAGGGGGCTGGATGATGTTGAAGGCCGCAGTGGTCTTCAACCTGCGGACCTCCGGAGGTTTCAAAACTACTACTCCCAGCAAGCCCGGACAGCCGATGGCTGCCCGGGCTTGCTGGGAGTTGTAGTTTTGAAACCTCTGGAGGTCCGCAGGTTGAAGACCACTGAGGGCGAATGATGAGAAGAGGATGATGAAGGGGGGTGGGGATGATGAAGGGGGTGTGTGGGATGATTACAAGGGGATGATGAAGGGGGGGATGTGTGGGATGATAAGGGGATGATGAAGGGGGGGGATGTGTGGGATGATAAGGGGATGATGAAGGGGGGGATGTGTGGGATGATAAGGGGATGATGAAGGGGGGGATGTGTGGGATGATAAGGGGATGATGAAGGGGGGGATGTGTGGGATGATAAGGGGATGATGAAGGGGGGGATGTGTGGGATGATAAGGGGATGATGAAGGGGGGGATGTGTGGGATGATAAGGGGATGATGAAGGGGGGGATGTGTGGGATGATAAGGGGATGATGAAGGGGGGGATGTGTGGGATGATAAGGGGATGATGAAGGGGGGGGGTGTGTGGGATGATAAGGGGATGATGAAGGGGGGGGATGTGTGGGATGATAAGGGGATGATGAAGGGGGGGATGTGTGGGATGATGAGGGGATGATGAAGGGGGGATGTGTGGGATGATGACAAGGGGATGATGATGAGGATGTTAATGACGGGTCTGGATGATGACAGGGGGGGATGAGGTATTTCCCACCCTAGGCTTATACTCGAGTCAATAACTTTTCCTGGGATTTTGGGTTGAAATTAGGGGTCTCGGCTTATACTCGGGTCGGCTTATACTCGAGTATATACGGTACATCTCTGGAGCAGCAGCTTCAGGGTGAATACCGCTGTGACAAATGTGAGCATGTTGCCCACCTGGAAGCTCGTATTAGAGATCTAGAGGAGCAAAATGCAACATTGAGGGCGATTGACAATCTTACAGAGCAAGCAGTTAGTGGAGTAGAAATGGAGGTTGGAGAAACTAGCCAGGAGGCCCAAGTAGGGAGCTGGGTTAATGTAGTTAGAGGGACTGGAAAGGGGGCAAGGAAAAGGAAGGTCACTTCTGCTTCTGATCTCCCAAGTAAAATTGCCAACTTGGGCGATGATGCGAGGGCCTCAGTATCAGATATGGCAACCCTAGTGGATACTGGTCTCCCTAACAGCCGGGGGAATAGCTCAACTAGTAGTGTGGGGGATGGTAACGCAGATAGGCCAAGACAGTTAGTTGTGGTAGGGGATTCTATAATCAGGAAGACGGATAGAATAATTTGTCGCCAAGACCACCTCAACCGAATGGTTTGCTGTCTCCCTGGTTCCAGGGTTCGGCATGTGGTGGAAAGGGTGGACAAATTACTAGGGGGGGCTGGGGATGACCCAGCTGTCGTGGTCCATGTGGGAACCAACGACAGAATACATGGTAGGTGGAGGTCCTTGAAGAATAATTACAAGGAACTAGGTGCCAAGCTGAAGGGAAGGACCTCTAAGGTTGTGTTCTCTGGAATACTTCCTGTGCCATGCACATCGCAGGAAAGACAGCGGGAGCTTAGGGAGTTAAATGCATGGCTTAAGTCGTGGTGTGAGGGGGAAGGGTTTGGGTTTTTAGAGCACTGGGCTGACTTTTCATTGGGGTACAAACTCTATTCTACGGATAATTTGCACCTGAATGGAAGGGGGTCTGCTGTGCTGGGGGAGAGAATCCTGGAAGGGGTGGCTGAGTATTTAAACTAGGTGAGTGGGGGGAGGATAATAAAGCAAAGAAAGCAGACAGTGGGATGGATAGGTTAGAGAGGGGTCAGGACATAATGGCGGGTGGAGAGGAGTCCTGTGGGGGGAGGTTAAGAACAGTGGATAAGGAGATTCATGCGTTACAAACCAGCTGTAAAAATAAATGTAGCCCGAAAAATTGTATTCCCAATAATTCAAAAAATTCCATTAGCCCCAATAACTCAATAACTACAATAAGCCCCATTAACTCAAAAAATACCGTTAGCCCCAATAACTTAAATAATAACGTTAGACCCAATAACTCAAAAAATACCGTTAGCCCCAATAACTTAAATAACAACGTTAGACGCAATAACGCAAAAAATCCCATTAGCCCCAATAACTTAAATAATAACGTTAGACCCAATAACTCAAAAAATACCGTTAGCCCCAATAACTTAAATAACAACGTTAGACGCAATAACGCAAAAAATCCCATTAGCCCCAATAACTCAAAAAATGACATTAACCCCAATAACTCTGAAAATCCCATTAGTGAGACTATATGTGTAAAACTTAATGGAAATGTAAAGTGTATGTTCACAAATGCCAGAAGCCTAGCAAATAAAATGGGGGAGCTTGAGGCCTTGATACTGGAGGAACATATTGATATAGTTGGGGTCACTGAGACATGGCTGGACTCTGAGCATGACTGGGCTGTTAATCTGCAGGGGTTTACATTGTTTCGCAAGGATAGAATGAACAGAAAAGGTGGTGGAGTCTGTCTGTATGTAAGAAGTGGTATGAAAGTCAATGTGAACGATGCCATAGTGTGTGATGATTCTGAGGAGGTGGAATCACTGTGGGTAGAATTACAAAAGGAGGGAAATACTGAAAAAATAATATTTGGTGTAATCTACAGACCCCCTAATATCACTGAAGAGATAGAAGGTCGGCTGTATAAACAAATAGAGAGGGCCGCCCGGGCAGGTACAGTGGTAATAATGGGAGATTTTAACTATCCAGATATAGATTGGGGCCGGGGGTTGGCTAAAGCTACAAAGGGGAGAAAATTCCTAAATTTATTGCAGGATAATTTTATGGGCCAGTTTGTGGAGGACCCAACAAGAAGTGATGCCTTGTTGGATCTGATCATTTCCAACAACGCAAAGCTGGTTGGTAATGTAACTGTGAGGGAAAACCTTGGTAATAGCGACCACAATATAGTTACTTTTGACTTAAAATGTAGAAAACAAAGACAGACGGGGAAAGCAAAAACATATAACTTTAAAAAGGCAAATTTCCCTGGGCTGAGGGCTGCACTACAGGACATAGACTGGGGGGAGGTGTTCTCAAATGCTGATACAGAAGGTAAATGGGACATCTTTAAATCAACTCTAAATAACTATACAGCTAAATATATACCAAAGGGGAACAAATATAAACGATTAAAACTAAATCCTACATGGCTGACAAATGAGGTTAAAAGAGCAATAAACAACAAAAAAAATAGCCTTCAAAAAATACAAATCTGATGGGTCAGCTATAACATTTAAACAGTACAAGGAGCTTAATAAAATCTGTAAAAATGTAATAAAAACAGCAAAAATTCAAAATGAGAGACAGGTGGCCGAAGAAAGCAAAACTAATCCTAAATATTTTTTTAGATATATAAATACAAAAAAACCAAGGAAAGAGCATGTAGGACCCCTTAATAATGATAATGGGGAGGTTGTCACGGGCGATCAAGAGAAGGCGGAGCTACTGAATGGGTTCTTTAGTTCTGTATATACTATGGAAGAAGGAGCTGACATTGGTCAGGTCAGTGCTGGTAACACATCATATAATGTATTGAACTGGCTTAATGTAGAGATGGTACAAGGTAAGTAAAGTAAATGTAAGCAAATCTCCAGGGCCGGATGGACTACACCCAAGAGTTCTTAGTGAGGTAAGTTCAGTAATATCTGTTCCCTTGTTCATGATATTTAGAGATTCTCTGGTGTCTGGTATTGTGCCAAGGGACTGGCGCAAGGCTAATGTGGTACCAATCTTCAAGAAGGGCTCTAGGTCTTCGCCAGGCAATTATAGACCGGTAAGTCTAACATGCATTGTGGGTAAATTGTTTAAAGGACTTATAAGGGATTACATACAGGAATACATAGGGGATAATAGTATTATAAGTGATAGCCAGCATGGGTTTACTAAGGATAGAAGTTGTCAAACCAATCTAATTTGCTTTTATGAAGAGGTGAGTAGAAGCCTTGACAGAGGAATGGCTGTGGATATAGTGTTTCTGGATTTTGCCAAAGCGTTTGATACTGTCCCTCACAGACATCTGACAGGTAAGTTAAGGTCCTTGGGCTTGGAAACTTTAGTTTGTAACTGGATTGAACACTGGCTCATGGATCGTACCCAGAGAGTGGTGGTAAATGATTCGTACTCTGATTGGTCCCCGGTAATTAGTGGTGTACCCCAAGGTTCAGTACTGGGCCCGCTGCTGTTTAATTTATTTATCAATGATATAGAGGATGGTATTAACAGCTCTGTTTCTATCTTTGCAGATGACACCAAGCTTTGTAGCACGGTACAGTCTATAGAGGATGTGCATAAGTTACAAGATGACTTGGATAGACAAAGTGTCTGGGCATCCACTTGGCAAATGAGGTTCAATGTGGATAAATGTAAAGTTATGCATCTGGGTACTAATAACCTGCATGCGTCGTATGTCTTAGGGGGGATTAAACTGGCAGAGTCACTGGTAGAGAAGGATCTGGGTGTACTTGTAGATCACAGACTACAGAATAGCATGCAATGTCAGGCTGCTGCTTCCAAAGCCGGCAGGATATTGTCATGTATAAAAAGAGGCATGGACTCGAGGGGCAGGGACATAATACTCCCCCTTTATAAAGCATTGGTACGGCCTCACCTGGAATATGCTGTTCAGTTTTGGTCGCCTGTTCATAAAAGGGACACTGCGGAGTTGGAAAGGGTGCAGAGACGCGCGACTAAACTAATATGGGGCATGGAACATCTTAGCTATGAGGAGCGATTAAAGGAGTTACAATTGTTTAGTCTTGAGAAGAGACATTTAAGGGGGGATATGATAAACGTATATAAGTATATAAATGGCCCATACAAAAAATATGGAGAAAAACTGTTCCAGGTTAAACCCCCCCAAAGGACGAGGGGGCACTCCCTCCGTCTGGAGAAGAAAAGGTTTAGTCTAAAGGGGCGGCACGCCTTCTTTACCGTGAGGACTGTAAATTCATGGAACGGTCTACCTCAGGAACTGGTCACAGCAGGAACAATTAACAGCTTTAAAGCAGGGTTAGATACATTCCTGGAACAAAATAACATTAATGCTTATGCAGAATTATAAAACTACATCCCTTTCCCTTATCCCCTTACATCCTTCCCTTCAATCCCCTGGTTGGACTTGATGGACGTATGTCTTTTTTCAACCATACTAACTATGTAAGTACAGAAGCCTGTGAGGTCCTGCCATGTGATGGATCTCACAGGCTGAGTGTCAGTGTAATACTGTCAGTTATGCTATTCTGCAGTACAGATGTACTGCAGCATAGCATAACAGGTAAAAATTATAAAAATAAAAGGTCTAGCTATAAATAAAGTGTAAAATGTATTATCAGAAGAAAAGAAAACTCAAAATCAAATCTATACATAATAGATATTGCCACATTAATAATGACTTGTTCAATCAAATAATGTTTTTAGCCCACACTGTGAATGCTGTAAAAAAAAAAAAAAAAAAAGTGCAAGAATTGCTAATTTTGGTCTAATACGGAGAATAGCATGTATTGCAAAATTTGTACTACTAAAAAGTACAGCTCGACCCGCAGAAAAATAAGCCCTCGCAATATATGGTCAGACGAAAAATAAAGTTTGGCTGCTGGAAAGAGGAGGAAAAAGAAGGATTTTGTTGTAAAAAGGAAAAAGAACATAAAAAGCGATGTATACCACGGTTCTAGGTCCGGTTAGGGCCCCCCCCCCAACCGAATCCAGCAACCGTACACTACAAACGTAGTGTGAAAGCACCCTAAGTATGCAATCAGTCCAGTTGAAATGTTATACTGTTGCAAAATAGTTACATTTATTAAAGAAACACAGAAATTTCTAAGTGAGTGCTCACTGCAGGGCCCTGTTTACCTCCCTGACATAGACTGGGAAGCTTAAACATGTTAATCCAGCAAGGGAAACTGTTTTTTTTTTTTTTTTTTCACAATAATAAAAGACAATTACCTTTCCCAACTAACCCAGGACCAAAAAGAGGTGGGGCACTTCTGGACCTTATACTAACCAATAGGCCTGAACTAGAGGTAGGGGGTTATCTTGGTAATAATGAACACAACATAATAAGTTTTCATTTATCCTATAAGAGGATGTCTACTAGTGGGGCTACAAAAACATTAAAGTTTAGAAAGGCCATTTTTCACCACCTAAGAAAGGGCCACAGTGACAGAGATTGGGACACTGCCCTCAGTAATAAAAGATAATCTAAAAGGAAAGCAGAAGGCGGAGCGCATGCGCAGCGAAACGCGTTGCATCTAATAAACCCAACTTGATTTTATGCTGCACTCCTCCTGGTTTCTCTATCCAGCTCCGACATCTCCTACTACACGGTCAAATTGCTTATCTACTGCCTCAGTAATAAAAGGAATAAATGGCTTCATCGCCACCACAACACGCTATTGGCTCTATATACACTCTTCTCCTGAATGCGGATAGCCCGTCACCTCTCCCATTCCGAGCTTCCTGGGAAAAGGAGATTGGCCGATCCCTTTCAGATGAGAGCTGGAAACGAGCTCTCTCCTCTTGTCACAAACTATCCACCTCTTGTAAGAAACCAATTATAAGATCCTTACTAGATGGTACAGGGTTCCAACTCTCTTGGCCCGCGTGTATCCATCGACGTCAAGTGTGTGCTGGCGATGTAATCAGAGCGAGGGAAATATGACACACATTTGGCTAACTTGCCCCAAACTAATTTCTTTTTGGTTTCAGATCATTAACACCATAAACCGACTGACATCACTATCATTGAGTAGGGATCCAGTGACCATCTTACTAGCCATTTTCCCACACGCATCATCCAGACCACCCTCTAGACTGGCCCATTTCCTCCTCATTGCAGTTAAGGCAGTGATTTCAGACTATTGAAATCTACGACTCCCCCAACATACTCGTCATGGCTCCAAGAGGTTTCCCATGTCTGCCGCATGGAGGAGCTTGTGGCGGACTCAAAGAAACGAACTGTGAAATTCCATGCTATTTGATCCCCGTGGTTGTCCTACATGTCAACCCCTGAGTTTGAGAGGCACAGCCTAGACAACTAAGAGTGCTCGTCTGAGCTTAGACACCTCCTGAGCACCTCTGCTACTTAATCCCTTGGTGTAGAACTAATTTAATTTGATTTAATTTGATCACATATTACTCAGTAGTCTCTTCAGCATTTATTGCGGTCTGGTTCCGGTCATTGAGGTAAGCCTCTTTCACCACCTGCAGATCTCTACCTTTTGTTCTCCCCCGCCTCCTTCTCCACTCTTCCATACCCTCCTCTCCTACTCTTTTTTCTATTCTCTTCATGTGTGTTACTACTTGCAGTAAAGGAAATTGATACCGTATTATTTATGGATTTTGTTCCCAATCTCTACACACGGTGTTGTCGTCTAGAAAACTCCTTGATATGTAGGCTTGCCTTTGATTTAGACGACATGTTATTGCCTTGAATTTTGTGCCTTGTTGATTGGGATGGTTTCCCTTGTAAGCACGTTTTCTTGATTACTTTTGTTTCTGTCTTGTTGAAAAATCTAATAAACACTTACGGTACTGTTGAAAAAAAAAAGGAATAAATGGGATAGAAATAGGAAAACAGTTAGAGATGCGGTAAATGAAAAGATGAAAGCATTCATACTACTAAAACAAGAAGGTAGTGGGAAAATGTAAAAAAAAATTATAAGAAAAGGAATAACTCTAAAAAAAATTGCAACAGAGAGAACGATTGCCATGGAAAGTAAAAAAAATATATATATATATTCTTCACCTACGAAAATAATAAACTTAAAACTGAATGTTGGCCCCTTAACACCTTAAGGACCCAAGCATTTTTTGCAAATCTGACCACTGTCACTTTAAGCATTAATAACTCTGGGATGCTTTTACTTTTCATTCTAATTCCGAGAGTTTTTTCGTGACATATTCTACTTTGTTAGTGGTAAATTTTTGTCAATACTTGCATAATTTCTTGATTAAAATTCCAAAATTTGATGAAAAATGTCAAAATTTTGATTTTTTTTATACTTTGAAACTCTGCTTATAAGGAAAATAGACATCCCAAATAAATTATATATTGATTCACATATACAATATGTCTACTTTATGTTTGCATCATAAAGTTGACATGTTTTTACTTTTAGAAGACATCAGAGGGCTTCAAAGTTCAGCAGCAAACTTTCACAAAATTTTCTAAATCGGAATTTTTCAGGGACCAGTTCAGTTTTGAAGTGAATTTGAGGGGCCTTCATATTAGAAATACCCCATAAATGACCCCTTTATAAAACTGCACCCCTCAAAGTATACAAAATGACATTCATAACGTTTGTTAACCCTTTAGGTGTTTCACAGGAATAGCAGTAAAGTGAAGACCTGTTCTTGTCGACCCAGTTTAGAATTTTTACAAGGGGTAAAAGGAGAAAAAGCCCCCAAAAATGTGTATCCAATTACTCTCAAGTAAGGAAATACCTCATAGGTGAAAAAGTGCTCTGTGGGTGCATTAGAGGGCTCAGAAGTGAAGGAGCGACAATGGGATTTTGAAGAGGGAATTTTGCTGAAATGGTTTTTGGGGGGCATGTCAAATTTAGGAAGCCCATATGATGCCATAATAGCAAAAAAAAACATGGCATACTATTTTGGAAACTACAACCCACGTGGCACATAACAAGGGGTACAGTGAGCCTCAACAACCCCAAAGGTGTTTGACGACTTTTTGATAAAGTCGGATGTGTAAATGAATTTTTTTTTTCACTAAAATGCATTTTTTTCCCCAAATTAACCATTTTCACAAGAGGTAATAGGAGAAAATGCCCACCAAAAGTTGTAACCCCATTTTTTGTGAGTATGGAAATACCCCATGTGTGGACATAAAGTGCTCTGCTGGCACACTACAATGCTCAGAGGAGAAGGAGCCACATTTGGCTTTTTGAAAGCAACTTTTGCTGAAATGGTTTTTGGGGGGCATGTCACATTTAGGAAGCCCCTATGGTGCCATAACAGCAAAAAAAAACACATGGAATACTATTTTGGAAACTATACCTTTCAAGCCATGTAACAAGGGTTACAGTGAGCCTTTACACCCCACAAATTTCCGCTAAAGTTGGACGTGAAAATGAAAAATTAGATTATTATTCACCAAAATGCTGGTGTTACCCCAAATTTTTCATTTTCACAAGGGGTAATGGGAGAAAAACCCTCCCAAAATATGGAAATACCCCATATGTGGATGTAAAGTGCTCTGGCGAACTACAATGCTCAGAAGAGAAGGAGCGCTGTTGGGCTTTTGGATAGAGAATTTGTTTGGAATGGATTCGGGGACCATGGTCGTTTACAAAGCCCCTATGCTACCAGAACAATGGACCACCCCACATGTGATCCTATTTCGAAAACTACACCCCCTCATGGAATGGAATAAGGGGTGCAGTGACCATTTACACCCCACTGGTGTTTGACACGTCTTTGGAACAGTGGGCTGTGCAAATGAAAAATAGCAATTTTCATTTTCACGGACCACTGTTCCAAAAATCTGTCAGACACCTGTGGGGTGTAAATGTTCACTGTAACCCTCATTACATTCCTTGAGGGGTGTAGTTTCCAAAATGGTGTCACTTGGGGGGGGGTCCACTGTTCTGGCACCATGGGGCTTTCTAAAAGCACATGGCATTCAATTCCAGACGCATTCTCTCTCCAAAAGCCCAATGGCACTCCTTCTCTTTTGAGCCGTGTTGTGCGCCAGCAGAGCACTTTACATCCACATATGGGGTATTTATATACATTATATAGGAAAAATGTTTTTACATGTCGCGCGTGTGAACTGCAGTATGTCAGATGTACGACCAATCCACTCAAAGTACGAGTGAGGAAACATCTATCCGGCATACTGCACTTCAACTCGCGACATGTATCTATGGTATCCGGGCACTGTGTAGAGAAACATGCAGGGAGTACTGCATCTCTCACTGTACAGGGCCTGGAAAAAATCACGATGCCAGTTATGGGAGGGAATATTAGACAAAAGTTATTGGGCCGTGAAGTCTATTAGATTTTAAAACTAGGAAGCCGTATACCAAAAGGTCTTAACAAAATACTGGATACCCTATTACATTATTAAGGTTATATTTTTGCAATCCATATTGAATTCATAGTTAATAATTTGTTGGTTTTATTTGATTTGATAGTCGGCCCTATTCCCATTTACATATTCTTGGACCGTACGCATGTATGATTGAAAAAATCTTTTATTATAGTACAGGATGAGCATGAAATCGTGCTGTCTATCAATATAGCTTCTACATTTATGTATTGCTATCGGCGCATATTTACATATACAATTTTGTATAAATATGTGCATATGCATTACTGTTGTATACTTACACATTTTAAATTCTGCTTCCCTAGTTTTCACTCATGTGTTTACATTACAATAAACCCAATATTTACAACGCTAGTGGTTATAAGGTATCATTTGTTATATAAAATATTATGCCAGGAAAATTTTCACTGGAGTTGTTCTATGTTGGTTTCCGGGCTATATAAGCCCGTTCCCATTATGCATCAGGCAATATGTGTTCTCTGAAGTGATAAGACAGCAGCATAAATAAATCCTTATTTATATATATATATATATATATATATATATATATATATATATATATATATATATATATATATATATATATATATATATATATATATATATATATATATATATATATAAAATCTTTCCCTTTATATTTTGTTATTATTGTGTTTTGCTGTCCATCACCAGGGAATATATGCCTGAATTCAGACGGAATCAGTGTTCTTATTTTAGATGTGTCTTTCTGTGATGAAGTGAACCTGTTGTATTGCAATGCTATGTAAAAGGTTAAAATTTCTCCTTTTTTGTATACCTATATGCATGCACCTGGGATGGGAGGGATGTTGCCTCACTCATTTGGTGGGAGGTCACCCCCCCCCCCCCACCTCTATATAAGGATTCACTTTGTTCTTGTTTGTTTTATGACTAAGGCCCTTTGATGGGCTGAAACGGGTCACCTGGGTCTACCTGGTCCTTGTGTACCTGTGGTATATATGCTATAAATTAAGTATACAGGGTGGGCCATTTATATGGATACACCTTAATAAAATGGGAATGGTTGCTGATATTAACTTCCTGTTTGTATGAGGAGAACCGAAAAGATAGGACTTGCTTAGCCCTTGGCGCCTATTCCCCAAGTAACGATTACAGCCGGTAGTAGTCCATAAAACAACTGGCCTTTATTGGTAAAAAATAAGGGGGCAACACATTGGTTTCGAACCCGGGTCGGGTTCTTCATCAGGCAGTGGTTGATGCCTGATGATGAAGAACCCGGCCCGGGTTCGAAACCAATGTGTTGCCCCCTTCTTTTTTACCAATAAAGACCAGTTGTTTTATGGACTACTACCGTCTGGAATCGTTACTTGGGGAATAGGCGCCAAGGGCTAAACAAGTCCTATCTTTTCGGTTCTCCTCATACTAAAGCTACACCACGGCCTGGAGGTCACGGTGAGGGCCGCCCAGGCTGCCGCCCGTATTTTCAACTACAAACCCCAGCGAGTCTACAAGCTCATCAAGGTGTTGTGCCCTCAGCACAACGCTACACAGTAAGGTGCAAAAGACACGCCCACACGTCAACCCACCTTATGATTCTCCACTAGGAGCGCATCTCTTCTTTTTTTATATATATCAACTTCCTGTTTGTGGCACATTTAGTATATGTGAGGGAGGAAACTTTTCAAGATGGGTGGTGACCATGGCGGACATTTTGAAGTTGGCCATTTTGAATCCAACTTTTGTTTTTTCAATAGGAAGAGGGTCATGTGTCACATCAAACTTATTGGGAATTTCACAAGAAAAACAATGATGTGCTTGGTTTTAACTTAACTTTATTCTTTCATGAGTTATTTACAAGTTTCTGACCACTTATAAAATGTGTTCAATGTGCTACCCATTGTGTTGGATTGTCAATGCAACCCTCTTCTCCCACTCTTCACACACTGATAGCAACACCACAGGAGAAATGCTAGCACAGGCTTCCAGTGTCCATAGTTTCAGGTGCTGCACATCTCGTATCTTCACAGCATAGACAATTGCCTTCAGATGACCCCAAAGATAAAAGTCTAAGGGGGTCAGATAGGGAGACCTTGGGGGCCATTCAACTGGCCCATGACGACCAATCCACTTTCCAGGAAACTGTTCATCTAGGAATGCTCGGACCTTATACCCATAATGTGGTGGTGTACCATCTTACTGGAAAAACTCAGGGAACGTGCCAGGTCCTTTGACAATATCATTGACAATCCAACACAATGGGCAGCACATTGAACACAATTTATAAGTGGTCAGAAACTTGTAAATAACTCATGAAAGAATAAAGTTACGTTAAAACCAAGCACATCATTGTTTTTCTTGTGAAATTCCCAATAAGTTTGATGTGCCACATGACCGTCTTCCTATTGAAAAAACAAAAGTTGGATTCAAAATGGCCACCATGGTCACCACCCATCTTGAAAATTTCCCCCCCCTCAAATATACTAATATGCCACAAACAGGAAGTTAATATCACCAACCATTCCCATTTTATTAAGGTGTATCCATATAAATGGCCCACCCTGTATTTTAACGGGAGCAGCGCTGGACATTGGCTCTTTTCTATACAATTGCCAATCATCTGTTGCTCACAGAGCATTATATAAAAGGACTATTGCCTATATTTCTTTACAGGATTGTGGACACAATTTTTCTTTACATGACACGTGGACATTTTTTCAGGGTTTGCAGCATTGTGCATATTTTCTTTACAGGTTATACGGATATCAGAATTGAAATAGGAACTATTATATATTTCTTTACAGAAATCACCGAAAAATCTGCAGTTTAAGTCAGTTTAATAAATATATTCCTATTTATTCAGGTTTACTACTGGGAATATACAGTTCCTAAATGTACAACCTCAGTAGCAGGTTCAGAACTACCATTGTAATATTATTGTATGCATGTGAAAAAAGTGGTGCTAATACATTATATGCATTGCACAGCTGTAGGGCCCTGCAGTCTGTGAAGTAATTTTAATTTAATTTTATATTTTGTTTCATTTTATACTACCTTATTGCGATTGTCCGTTTAAATAAATCTAATATTTATTCACAAATTGACGTACTGTGGCTTTCGAACATGCATCATACATCAGTACTTTGTACAGATGGTGTACTTAGGACTGAGAAATCTTTATTTGTATCTTTTTTGCCAACCTCGCACATTATCTGTTGTGAACTGCACATAAACTTTGCTAATCCACTAGATGTAATAGGTTTTTGATAAAACCAATAATATTCACAAATAACATGTTAACAGGGCTAATCCCTGTCAACTATACATCCTTGTTAAGGGTGGGTTCACACCACGTTTTTGCAATACAGTTCCCGTATACGGTTTGAGCGTCAAAACCGCATGGAACCGTATTGCAAACCGTACTTTTTGACTTTGTATTGCAAACCGTATGTTAACCGTATCATGCGGTTGCATACGTTTTGTATCCATTACGGTTAAAAGCGTTTAATTTCCTGTACTTCAAACCGTAGTCTACTACAGTTTGAAGTCCGTTTGAAAAACCGTATTTAAACCATATCCGTTTTTTATATAATGGTGGTCTATGAGAACCGTATTCAACCGGATACACTTACATCCGGTTTTCACAATATGGTTTACGAATCTGCACATGCGCAGTTGGCTCCGAAAGTTCCACCAGCTTCTAGAATCTTCTATCTGGGAGGGTTTTTAGTATAAAAACGTATGCAACCGTATACAACTGTATATCCGTTTTTTATTACAATACGGTTTTTAACCAGAATCCGGCATATACAGTTATACGGATATCATACGGTTTAGTACAGTTTTTTGCGATACATTTTCTTCAAAAAAAACGTGACATGGGAACTAGATTGCAAAAACGTGGTGTGAACCCACCCTAAAACACTACTGTGTCCCAAATAGGTAGATGTAACCGATCTTCACTGAAACCAATAATATTCACAAATAATCTATTAACAGGGCTAATCTCTGTCAAATGCATGCCCTTGTGAAGGTGCTGCTATGTCCCTAACAGGAAGATGTAATCGGTGTTTACTGAAACCAATACTATTAATGAACAATTTATTAACAGGACTAATCCCTGTCAAATGCACGCTCTTGTTAAGGTGCTGCTTAGTCCCAAACAGGAAGAGGAAGATGTAACCAGTGCTTGTTGAGAGCAATAATATTAACGAATAATGAATTAACAGGGCTATTATTCCCTGTAAAATGCACACCCTTGTAAAGTCCCTGTTATGTCCCAAACAGGAAGATGTAACCAGGGTTTGCGGAGGAAAGCCCTATGCTGTGTTTAGAGCGCTGTGCATATGTATCATACAGGTCTGTCGTGGCACAGCTTTGCTCAGTTCACTGCTTATGTTTTTTATTTTGTATCAGCCTTTAAAAAGACTTGCTGGCCTATGTGGTACACAATAAAGCTTGTGTATGAATGGACAGGAGGTCCCCCTATGATCAGCCCACACACACACAGAGGCTAGGGATAAGTACTTCTGTGGATCCATGTATAGCCCCTATAGGGTTTGTGCACTGTGGATGTAATAGACCAGGAATAGAGGGATTGTGACTAATAAATGAGAATTGTGGCTGCTGTTCTCACACACACACAAACACACACTGTGTGTTTCTTTGTTCCTTATCTCTGTCCTATTTCTATCCATATCTCACTCTCTCTCACACTCTCCACCACATGTAATCTCCTTACTACTGGGGTGACACACTGTAACAAACCTACTCCTCATGTAATCTACTTACTACTGGGTGACACACTGTAAAAAACCTACTCCTCATGTAATCTCCTTACTACTGGGGTGACACACTTTAACCCCTTAAGGACTGAGCCCTTTTTCACCTTAAGGACCAGAGCATTTTTTGCAATTCTGATCACTGTCACTTTAAACATTAATAACTCTGGAATGCTTTTAGTTATCATTCTGATTCCGAGAATGTTTTTTCGTAACATATTCTACTTTAACTTAGTGGTAAAATTTTATGGTAACTTGCATCCTTTCTTGGTGAAAAATCCCCAAATTTGATGAAAAAAATGAAAATTTTGCATTTTTCTAACTTTGAAGCTCTCTTCTTGTAAGGAAAATGGACATTCAAAATAATTTTTTGGGGGTTCACATATACAATATGTCTACTTTATGTTTGCATCATAAAGTTGACATGTTTTTACTTTTGGAAGACATCAGAGGGCTTCAAAGTTCAGCAGCAATTTTGAAATTTTTCACAATTTTCAAACTCGCTATTTTTCATGGACCAGTTCAGGTTTGAAGTGGATTTGAAGGGTCTTCATATTAGAAATACCCCATAAAAGACCCCATTATAAAAACTACACCCCCAAAAGTATTCAAAATGACATTCAGTAAGTGTAGTAACCCTTTAGGTGTTTCACAGGAATAGCAGCAAAGTGAAGGAGAAAATTAAAAATCTTCATTTTTTACATTCGCATGTTCTTATAGAACCAATTTTTGAATTTTTGCAAGGGGTAAAAAGGAGAAAATTTTTACTTGTACTTGAAACCCAATTTCTCTCGAGTAAGCACATACCTCATATGTCTATGTTAATTGTTCAGCGGGCGCAGTAGAGGGCTCAGAAGGGAAGGAGCGATAAATGGTTTTTGGGGGGCATGTCACATTTAGGAAGCCCCTATGGTGCCAGGACAGCAAAAAAAACCACATGGCATACCATTTTGGAAACTAGACCCCTCAGGGAACGTAACAAGTGGTAAAGTGAACCTTAATACCCTACAGGTGTTTCACGACTTTTGCATATGTAAAAAAAAAAAAAATTTTTTTTACCTAAAATGCTTGGTTTCCCAAAGATTTTACATTTTTAAAAAGGGTAATAGCAGAAAATACCCCCAAAATTTGAAACCCAATTTCTCCCGATTCAGAAAACACCCCATATGGGGGTGAAAAGTGCTCTGCTGGCGCACTACAGGTCTCAGAAGAGAAGGAGTCACATTTGGCTTTTTGAAAGCAAATTTTGCTCTGGGGGCATGCCGCATTTAGGAAGCCCCTATGGTGCCAGTAATTCCGGGTCATCGGGTCACTGGAGACCCGATTGACCCGGAATCCGCCGCAGATCGCTGGACTGAATTGTCCAGCGATCTGCGGCAATCGCCAACATGGGGGGACATAATGACCCCCCTGGGCGATATGCCGGGATGCCTGCTGAACGATTTCAGCAGGCATCCGGCCCCAGCTCCCCTCCGGCTAGCCGCGGGGGCCGGAAATGCTCAGGGCATATCCATACGCCCTCGGTCCTTAAGGACTTGGAAACGGGGGCGTATGGATACGCCCTATGTCCTTAAGGGGTTAAAGGACACCTGCAGCGTGATTAACACTTATCCCCTATCCACAGGATAGGGCATAAGTGTTTGATCGCGGGGGGTCCGACCGCTGGGACCCCCTGTGATCTCCTGTACGGGGCCGCGGCTGTCCCGTGCAGGGGGCGTGCCAGCCGCAGCATGACGTTGCAGCCGGCACGCCTCCTCCATACATCTCTATGGGAGAGGCGGGGAGGCAGCGTTCGTGCCTCCCCGCCGTCCCCAATAGAACTGTATTGGGTCGGGGAGGAGACGGGGCGTCACCGTCGACCTCTAGGCCGACGCTACGCTGAGCGCTAATGGCGGCGCCCCGTTAGGGAGATCGCGGGGGGGTCCAAGCGGTCGGACCCCCAGCGATCAAACACTTATCCCCTATCTTGTAGATAGGGGATAAGTGTATATTGCGCTGCAGTTGTCCTTTAACAAACCTCCTCCCCATGTAAGCTCCTTACTACTTGGGTGACACACTATAAAATCCTCATTCACATGTAATCTCCTTACTACTGGGTTGACACATTGTATCAAACCTCCCCCGGTAATATTTTTACTGCTGGGGTGACAGACTGTAAAAACATTCTCTCCACATACTTCTTACAACTGGGGTGACACTGAGGAGCAGATTTTTTCAAACACAAAATGACAGTAGCAGGGGTGGACTGACAACTCATGGGGCTCCCGGGCAACAGAGAATCATGGGGTCCCCTTGCGCTCACCCATGTGTAATCCACATCCATATGGATGCCCACCCACATACAATGAATAAATATCTTCATATAAAATATAGAAAAAAAATCTGTGATGCATGGTGGGTGAAGTGTTCTGTTCTGAAGTTGGACACCGACGATGAACGAGTTGCAATTTGCATTGTAATTAATAGGTACAGTATAAGTGCCTATTGGAGGGTAGATAGAGTATAGGAACCTATAGGAGGTTAGAATATTGCTATAGACACCTCTAGTATGGTAGCATGTACTGTCCAACACAGTACAGGCCATCATCCTAAAGGGGCCCATAACAATATACAATACATGCTACCATCCTAGTAGTGTCCATAGCAATTTACGGAAGGCATAACATTTTAAATTAGAGGGGCAAAGGTTTAAAAGTAATATCAGGAAGTATCACTATACTGAGAGAGTAGTGGATGCATGGAATAGCCTTCCTTCAGAAGTGGTCGCTGCAAATGCAATGAAGAAGTTTAAAAATGCATAGGATAAGCATAATGCTAACCTTACATAGTTCCATAGTTCGTATGGTTGAAAAAAGACATACGTCCATCAAGTCCAACCAGGGAATTGAAGTGAAGGGTGTAAGGGGATAAGGGGAAGGGATGTAGTTTTATAATTCTGCATTAATGTTATTTTGTTCCAGGAATGTATCTAACCCTGTTTTAAAGCTGTTAATTGTTCCTGCTGTGACCAGTTCCTGAGGTAGACCGTTCCATAAATTCACAGTCCTCACGGTAAAGAAGGCGTGTCGCCCCTTTAGACTAAACCTTTTCTTCTTCAGACGGAGGGAGTGCCCCCTCGTCCTTTGGGGGGGTTTAACCTGGAACAGTTTTTCTCCATATTTTTTGTATGGGCCATTTATATACTAATATACGTTTATCATATCCCCCCTTAAACGTCTCTTCTCAAGACTAATCGCTCCTCATAGCTAAGATGTTCCATGCCCCATATTAGTTTAGTCGCGCGTCTCTGCACCCTTTCCAACTCCGCAGTGTCCCTTTTGTGTACAGGCGACCAAAACTGAACAGCATAATCCAGGTGAGGCCGTACAAATGCTTTATAAAGGGGGGGTATTATGTCCCTGTCCCTTGAGTCCATGCCTCTTTTTATACATGACAATATCCTGCCGGCTTTGGAAGCAGCAGCCTGACATTGCATGCTATTCTGTAGTCTGTGATCTACAAGTACACCCAGATCCTTCTCTACCAGTGACTCTGCCAGTTTAATCCCCCCTAAGACATACGATGCATGCAGGTTATTAGTACCCAGATGCATAACTTTACATTTATCCACATTGAACCTCATTTGCCAAGTGGATGCCCAGACACTTAGTCTATCCAAGTCATCTTGTAACTTATGCACATCCTCTATAGACTGTACCGTGCTACAAAGCTTGGTGTCATCTGCAAAGATAGAAACAGAGCTGTTAATACCATCCTCTATATCATTGATAAATAAATTAAACAACAGCGGGCCCAGTACTGAACCTTGGGGTACACCACTAATTACTGGGGACCAATCAGAGTACGAATCATTGACCACCACTCTCTGGGTACGATCCATGAGCCAGTGTACAATCCAGTTACAAACTAAAGTTTCCAAGCCCAAAGACCTTAACTTACCTGTCAGACGTCTGTGAGGGACAGTATCAAACGCTTTGGCAAAATCCAGAAACACTATATCCACAGCCATTCCTCTGTCAAGGCTTCTACTCACCTCTTCATAAAAGCAAATTAGATTGGTTTGACAACTTCTATCCTTAGTAAACCCATGTTGGCTATCACTTATAATACTATTATCCCCTATGTATTCCTGTATGTAATCCATTATAAGTCCTTCAAACAATTTACCCACAATGCACGTTAGACTTACCGGTCTATAATTGCCTGGCGAAGACCTAGAGCCCTTCTTGAAGATTGGTACCACATTAGCCTTGCGCCAGTCCCTTGGCACAATACCAGAGAATCTCTAAATATCATGAACAAGGGTACAGATATTACTGAACTTACCTCTCTAAGAACTCTTGGGTGTAGTCCATCCGGCCCTGGAGATTTGCTTACATTTACTTTACTTACCTTGTACCATCTCTACATTAAGCCAGTTCAGTACATTACATGATGTGTTACCAGCACTGACCTGGCCAATGTCAGCTCCTTTTTCCATAGTGTATACAGAACTAAAGAACCCATTCAGTAGCTCCGCCTTCTCTTGATCGCCTGTGACAACCTCCCCATTATCATTATTAAGGGGTCCTGCATGCTCTGTCCTTGTTTTTTTTTGTATTTATATATCTAAAAAAATATTTAGGATTAGTTTTGCTTTCTTTGGCCACCTGTCTCTCATTTTGAATTTTTGCTGTTTTTATTACATTTTTACAGATTTTATTAAGCTCCTTGTACTGTTTAAATGTTATAGCTGACCCATCAGATTTGAATTTTTTGAAGGCTATTTTTTTGTTGTTTATTGCTCTTTTAACCTCTTGTCAGCCATGTAGGATTTAGTTTTAATCGTTTATATTTGTTCCCCTTTGGTATAGATTTAGCTGTATAGTTATTTAGAGTTGATTTAAAGATATCCCATTTACCTTCTGTATCAGTATTTGAGAACACCTCCCACCAGTCTATGTCCTGTAGTGCAGATCTCAGCCCAGGGAAATTTGCCTTTTTAAAGTTATATGTTTTTCCCTTCCCCGTCTGTCTTTGTTTTCTACATTTTAAGTCAAAAGTAACTATATTGTGGTCGCTATTACCAAGGTTTTCCCGCACAGTTACATTACCAACCAGCTCTGCGTTGTTGGAGATTATCAGATCCAACAAGGCATCACTTCTTGTTGGGTCCTCCACAAACTGGCCCATAAAATTATCCTGCAATAAATTTAGGAATTTTCTCCCCTTTTTAGTTTTAGCCAGCCCCCGGCCCCAATCTATATCTGGATAGTTAAAATCTCCCATTATTACCACTGTACCTGCCCGGGCGGCCCTCTCTATTTGTTTATACAGCCAACCTTCTATATCTACAGTGATATTAGGGGGTCTGTAGATTACACCAAATACAATTTTTTCAATATTTCCCTCCTTTTGTAATTCTACCCACAATGATTCCACATTCTCAGAATCATCACACACTATGGCATCGTTCACACTGACTTTCATACCACTTGTTACATACAGACAGACTCCACCACATTTTCTGTTCATTCTGTCCTTGCGAAACAATGTAAACCCCTGCAGATTGACAGCCCAGTCATGCGAGGAGTCCAGCCATGTCTCAGTGACCCCAACTATATCAATATGTTCCTCCAGTATCCAGGCCTCAAGCTCCCCCATTTTATTGGCTTCTGCCATTTGTGAACAAACACTTTACATTTCCATTAAGTTTTACACATATAGTCTCACTAATGGGATTTTCAGAGTTATTGGGGTTAATGTTATTTTTTTAGTTATAAGGGCTAATTGTACTATTTAAGTTAATGGGGCTAATGGGATTTTTTGAGTTAATGGGGCTTATTGTAGTTATTGATTTATTGGGGCTAATGGAATTTTTTTAATTATTGGGATTACAATTTTTCGGGCTACATTTATTTTTACGGCTGGTTTGTAACCCATGGATCTCCTTATCCACTGCTCTTAACCTCCCCCCACAGGACTCCTCTCCACCCACCATTATGTCCTAACCCCTCTCTAACCTATCCATCCCACTGTCTGCTTTCTTTGCTTTATTATCCTCCCCCCACTCACCTAGTTTAAATACTCAGCCACCCTTTCCAGGATTCTCTCCCCCAGCACAGGGGAACCCCTTCCATTCAGGTGCAAATTATCCGTAGAATAGAGTTTGTACCCCAATGAAAAGTCAGCCCAGTGCTCTAAAAACCCAAACCCTTCCCCCTTACACCACGACTTAAGCCATGCATTTAACTCCCTAAGCTCCCGCTGTCTTTCCTGCGATGCGCATGGCACAGGAAGTATTTCAGAGAACACAACCTTAGAGGTCCTTCCCTTCAGCTTGGCACCTAGTTCCTTGTAATTATTCAAGGTCCTCCACCTACCATGTATTCTGTCGTTGGTTCCCACATGGACCACGACAGCTGGGTCATCCCCAGCCCCCCCTAGTAATTTGTCCACCCTTTCCACCACATGCCGAACCCTGGCACCAGGGAGACAGCAAACAATTCGGTTGAGGTGGTCTTGGCGACAAATTATTCTATCCGTCTTCCTGATTAAAGAATCCCCTACCACAACTAACTGTCTTGGCCTACCTGTGTTACCATCCCCCACACTACTAGTTGAGCTGTTCCCCCGGCTGTTAGGGAGACCAGTATCCACTAGGGTTGCCATCTCTGATACTGAGGCCCTCGCATCATCGCCCAAGTTGGCAATTTTACTTGGGAGATCAGAAGCAGAAGTGACCTTCCTTTTCCTTGCCCCCTTTCCAGTCCCTCTAACTACATTAACCCAGCTCCCTACTTGGGCCTCCTGGCTAGTTTCTCCAACCTCCATTTCTACTCCACTAACTGCTTGCTCTGTAAGATTGTCAATCGCCCTCAATGTTGCATTTTGCTCCTCTAGATCTCTAATACGAGCTTCCAGGTGGGCAACGTGCTCACATTTGTCACAGCGGTATTCAACCTGAAGCTGCTGCTCCAGAGATGTATACATGTGGCACAATGTCCACTGAAGAAAACCTCCAATCCTGCTGTCTATATCCTTGGTGACAAACAGCAGTTATTAACTATTAAGAAAAACTACTTTTATCAAGGGAGTGTAATACTTACAGTTACAGTGGGTCCTGCTTACAACTCCTGCTTTTTAAACTTCTGCATATAAAACTTCTCAGATGTTAACACTTAAGAATACAAACCAAAGCTTCAGTGAGACTCAGCCAGAGCAGGGCTCACAGAGTATCCCAGTCAGTTTTAAACACCTGAGAATAGTTAATCAATTAACCCCTCCCCCAGGTGTGCTACAGACAGGAGGAGAAAAAAAATGCAAGGGTTATGCAACTGCTGGAGACACTCTGGTTGGAAAACAATGATCCACAGTATCTGCACCAACACAAACTTGTTTTAGACTAAATTCAAACACTCCAAGCTTACAGACTTACACTCAGCACATGAACTTCTGCGTATAAAACTTCTCAGATGTTAACACTTAAGAATACAACACTTTAGAATATAAACCAAGCTTCAGTTGGGCAGACTAGATGGGCCAAATGGTTCTTATCGGCCAACACATTCTATGTTTCTATTTGTTAAATATGATTTTTACAGTTTAAATAATATTTGCTGACATTTTAGAAGAGACATTCTGAAAGAAGGTTTATAAAGTGGTGCACCACATACTATTTCCATTTACATAACAAATACCCAACCTGTGGTATTTGAATTCCAAATAATGTTGTAAACAGCCCTTACACCAGACAACCTAAACATTTATCCCAAAGCGCTGCCTTTGGCAATCTCTGGCTCTGCCAGAGCGCTGTATTGAGGGGATGTGTCAGCCACCGCTTCGTACAGTGGTCGGCACGCCCTCTCTGGCCAGTGAGCTGGGGGCCCCAGCGGTCAGACCCCCTGCAATCTGAAATGTATCCCCTATGCTTAGCATAGGGTTTAAAGGGGTATTCTGGGAATTTTTGTTTTATTTGACTATGCTACAGGGGCTGTAAAGTTAGTGTAGTTCATAATATAGTGTCTTTACCTGTGTGTGATGGTTTTCTCACAATTTTTATGTGATTTTCACCCCAATATTTATTTTTAACAGCATACAAAATGACTGCTGTATCGGATTTTTCCCAGCTTGCAATGTGGTTGAGACCTGACTCACTAGTCAGCTGATGACAGGGAGCCTGTCTTCTTCAATGGGTGGAGGGATCAATCTGCAACTAATGCAACAGCTGTAGGCATCCTGATTGTAGACCACAGGTCTGCAGCTCATTTATGTTTCAATGGGTGGGGTGGCTGATGTGTGGGAAGGATGAAAACGGTATCATGGGTGGGATTTGTAGGCAAACAAGAAAACTGAAAACAGGAAATACAAGTTCACAGAAAGCTAGCCACAGTATTATGGTAATCTTACAGCATAGCCATTTAGCCCAAGACAAGCGCAGATCCTTCCTAAGCATGTCCATTACTGTCTGCCAGGTATGTACTAAAATCACCTTATGCTGGATAACCCCTTTAAGTTGTTCTACACTGGACTACTCCTTTAACCCCTTAATGACAATGGACGTAAATGTACAACATGGTGCGGTTTTTACTTAGCGCACCATGTCGTACATTTACGTCATGTACATGACCGCGAGGACCGGACCGGTGCTTGCGTCATTTCCCCCCCCCCCCCTCCCAATAAAAATGTAAATCTGCCCTTTTCCCCATTTTATCCTTAAAAAGCATTAAAAAAAATGTATAAACATCTGGTATATCTGTGTGCATAATTGTCGGAATTATCAAAATATAATGTTAATTATACCATATGGTGAATGGCGTTACCGTAAAAAAAAAAGTTTTTTGTCACATTTTATTAAAAAAAAATGTATAAAAAGTGATTAAAAAATTAAATATAAGCAAAAGTGGTACCATTAAAAACTACAGATCACGGCGCAAAAAATTTGCCTCATACCGCCCCATATACGGAAAAATGACAAAGTTATTGGTGGTCAAATTGGTCAATTTTAATCATATTTTGTTAAAATAGTTTGAGATTTTTTTTAAAGCGGTACAATTATCAAAAAACATACAACATGAGTATCATGGTAATCGTATTGACCCACAGAATAAAGAAAACATGTCATTTTTACCATAAAGTGTACAGCATGAAAGAAAACCCACCCCAAAAGTACTTTACCATGCACCCACAGGCCTCTGCTGCTCAGTGCTGTTCCCCAGCCAGAAAGAGAAATGAAGTCCTCCTCCTGAGTCCTGACTGACTCTCCTCAGTCAGACTCAGACCAGGATCCGCTGCCTGCCCTACTCTGCCAAATTCCAATTCAGACTGTGGTGTCACAGTCACACAAGGGACGTCGCTGAAGCTCTGTGCTCTTCCACATGACTTTAGAAAAGCAGGCAGCATGCAGCAGGTTAATTAAACCTGTGCTGCCTGGCTTCTCTATCCGGCTGTCAGAAGCGCAGCACTGTCACACCCCATACATAGTAATTATTGTGTATGTGATGTGACAGTGCTGCGCTCCTGACAACCGGCTAGATGAGACCTTACGGCTGTGTAAAACTGCTCTCCCCCTTGCTGTCTCCTATTGGCCATTGGGCCGATTGACACATTAAACCAGCAAATTATATGATAACCTGGGGTTGTTTATCATGAATGGATCAATGGCATATACGATCACCTGACACTCCTTCATTCTCTATGGATCTTCCAAACCTATCAGAGTGAATTGAGTGGATGATGATCCAGGGAGCTGCTTTTAATTTATCTGGGAGATAAAGGACCTTTATTCTTGTGATTGGTATTCAGCAGTTGGACACTCATGATCAGAAATGTAGCACCTATCCTGTCGATAGAAGACTAGCTTAAATTTTGGGATAACCCCTTATTTCATACCCCCCGATCATACCATACCCTTTCATGTATACTGCTCCTATGGACTCCTCTCTCTCATATAAATACTGCTCCTGAAAACCCCCTTGGGCCCCCTGTCTCATATAGACTGCTCCCATTGGCCCCTTGTCTCATAAACTGGTCTTATGGCCACCATTTCTCATATATATACTGCTACCATGGCCCCCTCTTTCATATATTCTGCTCCAATGTGCCCCTCTGTAATATACGGTATACTGCTTGCAGGACCACACTGTCTCATTTATTCCGCTCCAATGGATTCCTCTCATGTATACTGCTCCTTTAGACCCCCTTTCATATATACTGCTCTCATGGGCCTTCAAACTGTGATACTTTTTTTTTTTTAAGAGAAATACTCAATCCAGTTTGTGACTTCTGTGAGATCATTTTATATTTACAGGAATAAGGATAAATGGTTCCTCATGAAAGTGGTCCCCTCTTTCATCCTGTGTATGTTGTTTTAGCGTGTTATGATAAATGACATTTCAAATATAAAAAATATAAAAAATAATTTCCTTTCTTTTTTGCAGATACCTTCTCAAATGCATGTTGATATTATAATGAGTTTGCTGAAGACTGACCCAGAAGTTGTAGACTATTTATTACGTCAAAAATCTGCAGGCACTCAGTAAGTGGCAAACATTTTTAACCTCTTTACTCAATAGCCTGTTTTGAACTTAATGACCAAAGCAAATTTTAAAAATATGACATGCGTCCACTTATTTGGTAATAACTTTGGAACGCTTTAATTTATTTTATTTACATTAGTGGTAAATTTTGATTGATATATTTAGTGTTTTTTGTTAAAAAATAGATTTAAAAAAATTGTGAAAATTACAAATTTACAGATTTTATATTTTTTGCTCGTACGACAAATAGCCATGCCGCACCAAGTTAATGATTAATTCACATCTACAATATGTCTTCTTTATGTTCCCATTATTTGATAAACATTCTTTTACTTTTTTAGAATGCTAGAGGGTTTATAAGTGTAGTAGCAATTTTCCAGATTTTCAAGAAAATTGCAAAATCTTATTTTTCAGGGACCAGTTCAGTTCTGAAGTGAAATTGAAGGGCCTGTATGTTAACCCCATAAATCACCCCATTTTATAAATTGCACCCCTTAAAGTAGTCAGAATGGCATTAAATAAGTTTATTAACCCTATAGGTGTTTCACAGAAATAAAAGCAGAAGAAATAAAAGTAGAGGCGGAATTTTTAAATTTTATTTTTTTGTAGATTTTTCATTTTAATAAAAAATTTTTCTGTAACACAGTAGGTGTTGACAAAGAAATAAAACTCAAGATTTATTCCCCGAATTCTGACATACTTAGAAATATCCCACATGTGGCCTTTGTGCGCTAAGTGTCTCTCACACAGGCCTCAGACATGAAGGTGTGCTTTGTGGATTTTGGGGCATCCTATTAGTTTAGGATATTTTGTTGGCATCATATAAAATTACAGGGGCCTTGGAGCAAAATATTTTTGGAAGATAAGTTGACGCTTTCATTGGTACCATTCTGGGGTACATGTGACACTCTGAGTGTTTTTTTATTTTATTTATTATGAGGTGGTATACATAAGAAACTATTTTGCGGTTGTTTTTTATTTAAATTTTTTAGGTCGTTCATCATGAGGTATAAATGACATGTTAGTTACCCTGCAGGTTGATAGGATTACGGCAATACCAAAATGATATACTTTTTTTTTTATATTTTAGTTCATTTATGGCATAAAAACTTTTTTTTTCCGGGACTTGTTGATGTACTTGGGGGGCCTATTTTTGGGGTTGTATTATACACATATATAATTTATTTTATTATTTTTTATATTTTTTTCACTTTCTCCCCCCCACTTTTTTCACACTAGTTTTTTTTACTATTATACACATAATTCAATGCAGTACACATCTGTACTTCATTGAATTATGCCTATGTCTGTCAGTCCTGATTGCTCATATTGTCATGAAAACAGAGGCCACAGGCCACAGAGGCCACAGGTTTTTCCTGCATTTTGGCAGTTTTTCTGGCGTTTTTTTCTGGCGTTTTCCCTGGTGTGTGGAAACAGCCAGTTTTGTCCCCTGTGGCAGTTTTTCTCAATGTCTTCAGGTACCACTCTGTGGGTCGGATGCTGAGCGCCCGGTCCACAAAGTGTAAGGAGATGAGGAGTGATTTATAGCATCACTACCCACCTCCCCCGGCCGTATAGTATACCAGGGTGTGTAGTGTACCCGGGTATACTATACAGGAGCCGGGAATCCTGTCACCAGACTGACAGGACTCCCTGCTCCTATAGCCCCTTTGTGCGGTATACAGAATATACAGCTATCTATAGATAGCTGTATATAGTGTATACAGAACAGGAGGTCCAATTACCTTCCTCGCTCCCTGTCCTCGTCGGGTCAGTGTAGCTCCGCCCCCTAGTGATGACATCATTAGGAGTGGAGCTACAGAGGGGAGTCAGGCTAGGAAGGCTCTGTGAAGCCCTGTTTACATTGTCCGTTTTGTATAATGTGGACAGACCCTTCTGGCAGTGTCTTCCCAGATAGGGAGATTCCAGCTGTTGCTAAACTACAACTCCAAGCATGCCCAGACAGCCAAAGGCTGTCTGGGCATGTTGGGAGTTGTAGTTTTGCAACAATTGGAGGCTCGCTGTTTGGGAAGACATTGCAATATGGGCGCTCTACCCAGCGGACAGCGACAAAAATGTACTAACCAATATTTTGTGTTTTTTTTTTTCTTCTCGTTTCAGATCCGTGTATGCAGAGGATTATGGCGGATTCGATGGATTACGGAGGATGAACTTTTTTTTCTTTTAATAAAATGGTTAACGAGGGCTATGGGGGAGTGTTTTTTTAAATAAAATAATTTTTCCAATGTGTTTTTTTTAAATTGAATTTTCAGGCTAAGTAGTGGAAGCCGATCATATTGACGGAATCCATTACTAAGCCAGGGCTTAGCGTTAGCCCCAAAAACAGCTAGCGCTAACCCCCAATTATTACCCCGGTACCCACCGCCACAGGGGTGCCGGGAAGAGCCGGTACCAACAGGCCCGGAGAGTAAAAAATGGCGCTCCTGGGCCTAGGTGGTAACAGGCTGGCATTATTTATGCTGGGGATGGTCAGTAACAATGGTCCTCGCCCACCCTGGTAACGTCAGGCTGTTGCTGTTTGGTTGATATTGTTATGAGAATGAAAATACGGGGAACCCTATGCGTTTTTTTAAATAAATAAAATAAAATAAAAATGCATAGAGTTCCCCGCATTTTCATTCTCAGCACAATACCAACCAAACCGCAAACCAGCCTAAATAACGCCAGCCTGTTACCGCCTAGGCCCAAGAGCACCATTTTTGAAGCTCCGGGCCTGTTGGTACCGGCTCTTCCCGGCACCCCTGTGGCGGTGGGTACCGGGGGAATAATTGGGGGTTAGCGCTAGCTGTTTTTGGGGCTAACGCTAAGCCCTGCCTTAGTAATGGATTCGGTCAATAAGACCAGCTTCCACTACTAAGCCTGAAAATTCAATTTAAAAAAAACACAACATATTGAAAAAAATTATTTTATTTAAAAAAAACCCTCCCCCACAGCCCTCGTTAACTATTTTATTAAAAGAAAAAAAATCCAGTTCATCCGTTATAATTCATCGAATCCACCGTAATCCTCTGCATACATGGATCTGAAAGGAGAAGAAAAAAAAACACAAAAAAAATGGGTTAGGACCGTTTTTGCACTCTCCGCAATGCAATGCAATGTCTTTCCAAACAGGGAGCCTCCAATTGGTGCAAAACTCCAATTGGTGCAAGACTTCAACTCCCAACATTGCATTGCGCTCTCCGCAATGCAATGTCTTCCCAAACAGGGAGCCTCCAATTGGTGCAAAACTTCAACTCCCAGCATGCCCAGACAGCCTTTGGCTGTCTGGGCATGCTGGGAGTTGTAGTTTAGCAACAGCTGGAGTTTACCTATCTGGTAAGACACTGGCAGAAGGGTCTGTTCACATTATACAAAACGGACAATGTTAACAGAGCCTCACATGCTGGTTGGATTTATGCTGTACACGTTTGTAGGATTCATGCTGTACATATGTTCATAGGATTTATGCTGTACACATGCTTGTAGGATTTATGCTGTAAACACGTTTGTAGGATTTATGCTGCACATACGCTGGTTGGATTTATGCTGTACACACGCTGGTAGGATTTATGCTGTACATACATCCGTAGGATTCTGCTGTACACGCTTGTGGGATTTATGCTGTACACACGCTGTATATTCTCATTATTCATACGCTTGTAAATTTTATACTATTATACACGCTTATAGGATTCATGCAGTACTTGTAGGACATACGCTCGTAGGGTTATATTGTATACACACTTGTAGAGTCATACTGTATATACCCTTGTAGGGTTTATATTGTACACAAGCTTGTAGAATTATATGGTACACTCACTTGTAGGATTTATAACCGTACTCTCGCTAGTAGGACTTATATTGTACTCACGCTCGTGCACGTTTATAGGATTCATGCTGGTAACATTTATACGGTACACGCGCTTGTACAGGCTTGTAGGATTCAGAAGTTTCTTATTGTTTATACGCTTGTTGGATTTATACTATACACACGCTCGTAGGATTCATGCTGTACTTGTTGGGCTCATCCTGTACATATGCTTGTAGGGTCATACTGTACACACGCTTGTAGGGTCATACTGTACACACGCTTGTAGGGTTTATACTGTACACACGCTTGTAGGGTTTATACTGTACACTCGCTTATAGGATTCATACTGTACACTCGCTTGTAGGATTATATTGTACACTCACCTTTTAGGATTTATACTGTACACTTGCTTGTAGGATTTATACTGCATTCACGCTTGTGCACGTTTGTAGGGTTCATGCTTGTAGTATTTATACTATACACACGCTTGTACATGCTTGTAGGATTGTGCTGTGTACATGCTTGTAGGATTGTGCTGTGTACATACTTGTAGGATTCATGCTGTACACACCTGTAGGGTTTTCTGCTGTACACACGCTTGGTGTAGGATATGCTGTACACGCGCTTGGTGGATTCATACTTTACACATTAGGATTATACAATACAATCGCTTGTAGCATTTATACTGTACACTCGCTCGCACAATTTATACTGTATACTCGCTTGGACAAGCTTGTAGGATTTATTTTGTACACGCGCTTGTTGGGTTTTATACGGTACACACTCTTGTAGGTTTCATGCGGTACATACGATTGTAGCATCCATACTGTACACTTGCTCGTAGGTTTTACGCTGTATACACGCTTGTACACGCTTGCACACGCTTGCAGGGTTCATACTACACACGCTCTTGTAGGAGCATTTGATACTGTCCCTCATAGACGTCTGACAGGTAAGTTAAGGTCTTTGGGTTTGGAAATTTTAGTTTGTAACTGGATTGAACACTGGCTCATGGATCGTACCCAGAGAGTGGTGGTCAATGATTCGTACTCTGATTGGTCCCCGGTTATTAGTGGTGTACCCCAAGGTTCAGTACTGGGCCCGCTGTTGTTTAATTTATTTATCAATGATATAGAGGATGGTATTAACAGCTCTGTTTCTATCTTTGCAGATGACACCAAGCTTTGTAGCACGGTACAGTCTATAGAGGATGTGCATAAGTTACAGGATGACTTGGATAGACTAAGTGTCTGGGCATCCACTTGGCAAATGAGGTTCAATGTGGATAAATGTAAAGTTATGCATCTGGGTACTAATAACCTGCATGCATCGTATGTCTTAGGGGGGATTAAACTGTCAGTCACTGGTAGAGAAGGATCTGTGTGTACTTGTAGATCACAGACTACAGAATAGCATGCAATGTCAGGCTGCTGCTTCCAAAGCCGGCAGGATATTGTCATGTATCAAAAGAGGCATGGACTCAAGGGACAGGGACATAATACTCCCCTTTTATAAAGCATTGGTACGGCCTCACCTGGAATATGCTGTTCAGTTTTGGGCACCTGTCCATAAAAGGGACACTGCGGAGTTGGAAAGGGTGCAGAGACGCGCGACTAAACTAATATGGGGCATGGATCATCTTAGCTATGAGGAGCGATTAAAGGAGTTACAATTGTTTAGTCTTGAGAAGAGACGTTTAAGGGGGGATATGATAAACGTATATAAGTATATTAATGGCCCATACAAAAAATATGGAGAAACTGTTCCAGGTTAAACCCCCCCAAAGGACGAGGGGGCACTCCCTCCGTCTGGAGAAGAAAAAGTTTAGTCTCAAGGGGCGACACGCCTTCTTTACCGTGAGGACTGTGAATTTATGGAACGGTCTACCTCAGGAACTGGTCACAGCAGGAACAATTAACAGCTTTAAAACAGGATTAGATACATTCCTGGAACAAAATAACATTAATGCTTATGAAGAAATATAAAATCCCATCCCTTCCCCAATATCACGCCACACCCCTACCCCTTAATTCCCTGGTTGAACTTGATGGACATATGTCTTTTTTCTACCGTACTAACTATGTACACACACTCATAGGAATCACACTGTGTACACGCTCACACGAGTTATACTGTACGCACGTTCATAGTATTACACGGTTCTCACACTCGTAGGATTAATACTGAACATGCACTCATAAGGATTGTGCTGCACACCCGGTCGCAGGACTTGTATCGTGCAGGTTTGTAGGGTTATATTACATGTGTGCTCGTGGGAATCATGCTGTGCGTGCGCTTGCGGTATTTGTGAAGTTCGCACGCTCGCAGCGTTCAGCGCATGGGGTGTGGCCCTGTACGCAGGTATGTGGTCATAATAGTTGCTACATGCTTGCATATTCTTCGTCATCGGTTGTGGTTAGCCACATATGCATTTGCTGGTGGTGCATATGCGCATATAGTTGGCCCGAGTATAGGTTCATCAAGTTGGCGGTACAGCCACGTCGAGCTGTTTTACGTCAGTTTCGCACAGTCGTTCTGTACACATCTGTATATAGGCAGGGAGTTACATGGCAGTTGTTGCTGACACGTCTTCAGAACGACAATTACACAACCCACAGGCGGTGTTTACCCATTAAACCGTTCGCTGCAGACAGGGTACGTTGCATTATTGTTGTTACTGACATGTCTTCAGAACGACATTGACACTACACACAGGTGGTATTTATCCATTAAGCCTGCCACGTTGCAGAAAGGGTACATTGCATTATTGTTGTTACTGTTACGCCTTCAGCACAACAATAACATGACACATAGGTGGTGTATACCCATTATACCTGCCTCGTCTGCAGGGGGATACATTGCAGTTGTTGTTACTGACACGTCTTCAGAGCAACGGCATTATGACACATAGGTGGCATATACCTGTTATGCCTGCCACGCCTGCAGGAGGGGTACGTCGCAGAATTGCTGTTACCAACATGCCTTCAGAACAGCAATAACACCACACATAGGTGATGTTTACCCATTATACCTGCCACGTCAGCAGGGGGATACATTGCATAGTTGTTGTTGACACTTCTTCAGAGCAACAACATTACGACACATAGATGGTGTATACCCATCATGCCTGCCACGCCTGCAGGGAGGTACATTGCATGGTTGTTACTGACACGCCTTCAGAGCAACAGCATTATGACACATAGGCGGTGATTTACTCATTATTCCTGACACGTATATAAATACAGTAGAGAGATCGCCTCACATCAGGACTTTCTAGTTATTGTACAGTGGGATAGACACCGTATGAATAAATCCAGGTGTTGCATCATACGTCAGTGTTTCGGGTAGTTGTATAGTGATTCTAGGCACATGTGTGGATAAGTCGCTCTGTGCATCTGGTCATATAGTTTGTTCAGTGTATATGCTCACCCATACAGTTCGTTCTAGCCACATGTTCATAGTTTGTTCGGTACATACGCTCAAAGCTTATGCATACACTTATATAGTTGACCTAGACCAGTCACGTCTACAGGTCAGTCTGGATACAACCTGACACGACTAAGGGTGGCGATAATGTCTTTGTATACGTTGTGTTCTTTCAGCAATTGGGTTATGCTACAGGGATAGCATGATGTTTCCATTGTTAATTACCACGTCTATGGGTATGTCATGATTACGACCTGTTTTGGTTCAGGGTGACGGTCATACTGTTAGTTACAGATTTAGTTGAGTCTTTCATGTTTCGATCTATCACGTCTATAGGTCAGTTCAGTTGCAACTTCAGGTCGGCGGTAACGTCATCACGTGTCCATACGTTTACTTAGCATTGGGGACATAGCTTGGTTCTGTGTGGTTGGTTTGGTTTGTCTTGGCCTAGATTGACGAGGTTAGTAGTCACATGTTGGGTGAGTCTCATCATCATGTTGCTGCATAAGGGGTTGCATTGACGTTCACGTCCACAGGTTGGTTATAGTGGTAACCTGACACAGGTTTAAGTTGGTGATTACGTAGTCTTTGTGTATACACATTGTTAGCACTCGGAGTTGTGTATATACGGGCATAGGGTGGTTCTCAGTCGAGACTTTTCACGCTCACAGCTCACAGAGAACTTCCTACACGTAGCCTAGAATACTTACGTGATATTTTCATTAGATACCTAGTGGATGTCTTACTTGCCATTTTATTCTACTTGCATTCATCGGGTCTTGCCATTTTCCTTGCATCCAGCATAATACCAGCATAATACCAGCATAATCAAAATATATCTGTCAGGTATCCAGCGTAACATCGTGTGGTTTTCCTCTGACAGGGCACCATTGTTTGCATTCCATGCCATCAAATCTACCTTGAAGAGTGTACGAAGAGGGAGGTTGCGAGCCCTCTAGCAGCCGTCACCTCTAGCAGCTGACCTAGTTAGTTGGTCAGCTGACGCTTAGGTAATTCCCCATCGGGACATCAGGACAGCTCATCGTTAGAGGCCGCGCTGTCTTTCAGTTGTCATGATTTCCTAAGGTTAGGGGAATTACATGCAGAGGCATAGCCATGGTTACAATAGCTTTGTAGGGATTAAATAATTACATGTTGAAAAGAGATGGCTAATGCTTTTGAAACGTTGGTTTGTAAATGTACTTTTATACAATTACAGGGTTTTGCCCTCTTTTTCTCCAGGCATATTCTATACGCTGCAGTTATGGCAAACCTGAGACTGCTTGGTTAGTTAGGGGTTGGTATTCAGCAGTAGTAGGGTAGGTAGGTACGCTTCTCGGGCAGGAGCTACGACCACAAGTATAAAGGCCTGCGCAGCCGACCTGAATTTGTGGGAGGAGCTGGCTGCCTTTAAGAACTCACGGCCGCCTCACATCCGGACGCTGTGGGTTCTTCGGTCTCACCCACCCTCCCCTAATATTCATTTACTCAGTTACAGGGTATGCCCTCTTTTTCTCCAGGCATATTCTATATGCTGCAGTTATGGCACACTTCAGACTGCTTGGTTAGTTAGGGGTTGGTATTCAGCAGTAGCAGGGTAGGTAGGTACGCTTCTTGGGAAGGAGCTACGACCACAAATATATATATATAATATATATATATATATATATATATATATATATATACATATATATACACATATATACATATATATACACATATATACATATATATATATACACATATATACATATATACACATATATACATATATACACATATATACATATATACACATATATACATATATATATATATATATATATATATACACATATATACATATATATATATATATATATATATATATATACACATATATACATATATATATATATATATATATATATATACACATATATACATATATATATATATATATATATATATATATATATATATATACACACACACACATATATATATGCCGCACATAATCATTTAGTGCTAGATCTCCTTAAATATGTACTTACAAGAAGCTATTTCGTCTTTGAGGGCCAGTCGTTCCACCAGCAACAAGGTACAGCGATGGGGAGCCCCTGCGCCCCCACTTTTGCAAATCTGTACCTTGGCTGGTGGGAGGACCAAAAAGTCTCCTCGGACGAAATGACAAAATGGACAGACCATGTAAATATCTGGCTTAGATTTATCGATGATATTCTGTTAGTATGGAATTCTACGGAGGAGGAATTTGAGCAATTTGTATCAGCACTAAATAACAATGATCTTAATCTGAGGTTCACTTCAACAATAAGCAAGACCCATCTTGAATTTTTGGATCTTCAGATTCGGATCATGCCTGATTGTACAATCGAGACCTCCTTATATAGAAAACCTACTGCAACGAATACCCTTCTTCGGTGGGATAGTAGTCATCCACTCCCGCTGAAGAGGGGTATTCCAACCGGTCAATACTTGAGGGTGCGCCGTAACTGCTCCACCCTAGGAGAGTTTAAAATCAAAGCGCAGGAATTAAGAACTAGGCTGAGAGCAAGAGGCTACCCAAATAAAATATTGAAGAAAGCCTATAGTAGAGCTTTAAGGAGTCAAAGATCGAAATTACTTATCCCCCAAAAAAGAAAAAGAAAAAGAAAAAGAGAATACGAATACAGTCAGAATTATTGGAACTTATGATGATAAAAACTTTGAAGTAAAAAACATAATCCAGAAATATTGGCCAATCTTAAAAAGTGACAAGACCCTAGCAGAAACTCTATCAGAACAACCCCAGATAACATACAGGAGGGGTCAGAATTTAAAGGATAGACTTACTAAAAGCTGTTTTGAACCATTAACATCTAAAGAAACATGGTTACAAAAAGGGGTGACGGGTACAATGTGTGATGTGCCCCTTCATTAAAACAGGAAAAAAGATAACCAGTGCAAGTACAGGACAAGAATTTATGATTAAACAACTGGCAATTTGTAACACAAAGGGGGTAGTCTATATGCTAACCTGTCCATGTCCAGCGAACTACGTGGGTAAAACATTCAGTTTTTTTTTAAAAAAGACTCCAAGAACACGTAGCAGACATTGTACATAGCAGGGACACACCAATTGGAAATCATTTTTCTAAGTTCCATGATAGCTGCCCAGAAGGCCTGCAAGCTCAGGTAATAGAAGTGATCCCTCCCCCAAAAAGAGGAGGGAGTTGGGACAGACAGCTCCTACAATGTGAAGCATCTTGGACTTTTCAGCTAGAAACGGTGAAACCACGGGGGCTGAATGACTCTATGTTTTTCCTGCTTCATTTAATTGGTACAGTGCTCAGTTCCCTAAAATACCGATTTTGGGTGTAATCCAGTCCAAAGTCATCTTAAAGTATTTATACGAACTTATTTAACATCAATAGACCAAAAACATAATTCAATTGTAAAGTACGGACAATAGATTTCTGGAACGGGAAACCCTTTTCCCCTGGATACGTATCTAACAATCCCCTTCCAGGCACCTGGATCTAATACCTCCGTTCTGCTAAAAGAACACAGTGACGTGTAGTGGAATGATAGGAGGATCCAGTGATGATGCGGTGAAGGGGAGGGCTACACACCTGTATAAATAGCAAGTGGAGATTTGAATCAGTGTGCGACCGCCATCAGAGTTATGCACAAGCTCATCCACAAACAAACAACAAAAAGAAAGGAGATGCTGGAATAACAAAGCCTAAGTACGGTTCCTGATGAATTAAAGGCTGAAGGAAACGCGTTGAACCGAAATTTTACAGAGGAGCTGTGTGAACGAACACAAGGAGAAGACATCAGGTTTTTTTTCTCACGTCCTCTATCTATTTGCCACCATGTGTGTGAATATATGAAATGAAATCATCTTAGTATTCTAAAGGGATAGACATGTTTAAGCTTCATATATTATTGCACTATTAACAAAAATAACTAAACTAGTAACACGTTTGCAAATGTAAAAATACTGGTTTAAATATATCAGGGATTAAGTGAAGTTCATTTAAGAGGAACTGTGCAATATCCAATAAGGCGCTGATACACATGCAGATAGTGGACCTATTGGACTTTGTACAAACACCCATGGGACAAGGAAGCTTTTTGCACAAAAAGTTATATAAAACGCCTTCACCTTGTTCACATTGATGCGATTTTTATGGATGAATAGTCTGGTGCAACATCTATATTAGACATTTCACGTGTCTGTACCAATTTGTTGTGTGTGGATGATTGAGCTTGGTGCTAAATATCTGTAAAAACGCAGACATTCATATATAATAAATATTACGGACAATCACTGAAGCGTGTTCCCATAACATCAAAAGGAACAGTGCATGTAGTAAATCATCCATTTCAAACTTATGGCACTGGATGCAGTAAATCACTAACAGCTTTACGGATTCAAATTGCAGAATTTGCATGAATATTTGTTCTTGGCTCTACAAACCAAGTGTGAATAGTGATCAAAAAACTGTGGCGTTACTAGAAGTGTGAAGAGTGATCTAAAGTATATGGCACTGGATGCAGTAAATTACTAACAGTTTTATGGATTCCAATTGCGAAATTTGCATGATTATTTTCTCTTGGCTCTAAAAACCAAGTGTGAACAGTGATCAAAAGACTGTGTCGTTACTAGAAGTGTGAACAGTGATCAAAAGACTGTGGCGTTAATATAAGAATATAAGAATATAAGAATACAATGTTGGGGCTCTCATCTGTATGAATTAATGTGGAGAGGTGAGCACCAAGAAAGATACCAACATATGGCGGTGGCAATACATTCTTAGTTTTTTCACGTGGTGTGATTTTTTTTTCCAAAAGTTTTTTCATATTCTAATGGATACAATAAATATTAACATTTTAAAGGTTCCCTATTTTTTTCATTTTTGATATATATATACACACACACACACACACACACACACACACACACACACACATATATATATATACATATACACACACACACACACACACATATATATATATATATATATATATATATATATATACATATACACACACACACACACACACACACACACACACACACACACACATATATATATATACACACACACACACACACACACACACACACACACACACATACATATATATATATATATATATATATATATATATACACATATATATATACACACAGGCATTGGCAACCTCACAGAGGGAATAAGCCAATATGTGGATAACATTCTACGTCCATTTGTGTATGCGTTACCTTCATTTATTCGCGACACTACGGACGTTCTAAAGAGACTTGAGGATTTGAGGTTGGAAGAAGGGGTGATGCTAGCCTCATTGGATGTAGAGGCATTGTACTCCTCCATCCCCCATGAAAAGGGGCTGGAGGCAGTAGAATCCTTTCTTAAAACGAGAGGTACCCAATACATCCTGCATAACAAATTGGTCCTAGAACTGTTGACATTTGTCCTGACAAAAAACAATTTTCAGTTTGAAGGAGAGTCCTTCCACCAAAGCCAAGGTACAGCGATGGGGAGCCCTTGCGCCCCCAGTTACGCAAACCTGTACCTCGGGTGGTGGGAGGACCAAGTAGTCTTCAACGAGAGGATGTCGTCTTGGACTAGCCACATATTAATGTGGCTTAGATTTATAGACGACATCCTCATAGTATGGTCGTCAACAAAAGAAGAATTTTTGAAGTTTGTAGGTGAGCTCAACAAAAATAATTTGGGACTTAGGTTCACGAGCACCATCAGTGAAGAAAGCATGGTGTTCCTGGACTTGAAGATATGGATTACAGAGGATAGGCATGTACAGACTACTGTATACCGTAAAGAGACGGCCACAAATTCCCTGCTTCGGTGGGATAGTTGCCATCCACGCCCACTGAAGCAGGGAATACCAACAGGCCAATATCTCCGGATTAGGAGAAATTGTTCCACATTGGAAGAATTCAGGATAAAAGCCAGAGAATTACGACTAAGACTAAAAAAATAGAGGCTATCCAAATAAGGTCCTAAAAAAAGCCTATCATAGAGCCCTGAGAGCAAACAGATCAACACTTCTTACCCCTAGAAATAAAGAACAACAAGAGGGGAGTGATGTATCCAGAATCATAGGGGTATATGATGAAAATGCGAGCGAAGTCAGGGACATACTTACAAAATATTGGGATATACTTAGACTAGATGTTACCCTAAAAGGATTAATCCCGTACGCACCCCAAATTACATGTAAGAGAGGGAGCAACCTTAGGGACAGAATAGTGCAGAGTAATTTTGAAAAAGTAACCCAAAAAGGATGGTCTATGGAAAAGCCAAAAGGAACATTTCCCTGTAGCAAATGCACTATGTGCCAGTATGTTAAAAAAGGAAAAAGCTTCATAAGTGCGGTGACAAGTAAAGAATACTACATGAAAGAATTTGCTAATTGTGACACAAAAGGAGTAATTTATTTACTTACCTGTACATGTCCCTATAATTATGTGGGAAAAACTTTTAGGACTTTCAGACGAAGACTACAGGAGCATATAGGGGATATAGTGCATATGAGAAATACACCTGTGGCAAATCATTTTGCAGCCCATCATGAAAGCGATGTCAAAAGTCTAAGTGCCCAGGTCATAGAAGTCGTCCCCCCACCGACAAGAGGTGGAGATTGGGCAAGAAACTCCTTCAGAGAGAAGCCTTCTGGACGTATACATTGGCAGCAGTAAAACCAGAGGGCTTAAACGACTTCATATCGTATGCCTGTTTCATAGACTAGTGAAAGCTAGCAATAAAAATATTTCTAATATCATCAAAATTAGTGTTGAGCGGCATAGGCCATATTCGAATTCGCGAATATTCGCGAATATATGGACGAATATTCGTCATATATTCGCGAATATTCGCATATTCGTTATATTCCCGTTTTATTTTCGCATATGCGAACATTCGCGTATGCGAAAACTATCATATGTGCATATTAGCATATACAAAATTAACATACGCGAAAATTCGCATATGTGAAAATTCGCATGTGCTAATTTTCGCATATGCGAATTTTCGCGTATGCGAATTTTCGCGCGCCAGTCTCACACAGTAGTATTAAAGCCTTCTTTACACCACACAAGCTGGAAGCAGAGAGGGATGATCACTGTGATGTGTACTGTGGGAAAAAAAAAAAAAAAACGAATATTCGTAATTACGAATATATAGCGCTATATTCGCGAAATTCGCGAATTCGCGAATATGCGATATTCGCGAATAATATTCGAATTGCGAATATTCGTGAGCAACACTAATCAAAATCACATATGCACTGGTCACCATGGAAAATCCACTTAGCAACTGTACAACAATGCTGGAATTACAATATAACTATTAAAAGGACAGTAACAAGAAAGAATGTTTACATAACGAACGTTGTTTAACCCCTTAAGGACTCAGCCCATTTTGGCCTTAAGGACTCAGACAATTTAATTTTTACGTTTTCATTTTTTCCTCCTCGCCTTCTAAAAATCATAACTCTTTTATATTTTCATCCACAGACTAGTATGAGGGCTTGTTTTTTGCGCGACCAGTTGTCCTTTGTAATGACATCACTCATTATATCATAAAATGTATGGTGCAACCAAAAAAACACTATTTTTGTGGGGAAATTAAAACGAAAAACGCAATTTTGCTAATTTTGGAAGGTTTTGTTTTCACGCCGTACAATTTCTGGTAAAAATGACATGTGTTCTTTATTCTGAGGGTCAATACGATTAAAATGATACCCATTATTATATACTTTTATATTATTGTTGCGCTTAAAAAAAATCACAAACTTTTTAACCAAATTAGTACGTTTATAATCCCTTTATTTTGATGACCTATAACTTTTTTATTTTTCCGTATAAGCGGCGGTATGGGGGCTCATTTTTTGCGCCATGATCTGTACTTTTTTTTGATACCACATTTGTATATAAAAAACTTTTAATACATTTTTTATAATTTTTTTTTTAATAAAATGTATTAAAGTAGGAATTTTGGACTTTTTTAATTTTTTTTCGTTCACGCCGTTTACCGTACGGAATCATTAACATTTTATTTTAATAGTTCGGACACTTACGCACGCGGCGATACCAAATATGTCTATAAAAAATGTTTTTTACGCTTTTTGGGGGTAAAATAGGAAAAAACGGACGTTTTACTTTTTTATTGGGGGAGGGGATTTTTCACTTTTTTTTTACTTTTACTTTTACATTTTTTTACATTTTTTTTTACACTTGAATAGTCCCCATAGGGGACTATTCATAGCAATACCATGATTGCTAATACTGATCTGTTCTATGTATAGGACATAGAACAGATCAGTATTATCGGTCATCTTCTGCTCTGGTCTGCTCGATCACAGACCAGAGCAGGAGACGCCGGGAGCCGCACGGAGGAAGGTGAGGGGACATCCGTGCGGCGTTATGAATGATCGGATCCCCGCAGCAGCGCTGCGGGCGATCCGATCGTTCATTTTAATCGCGAACTCCCGCAGATGCCGGGATCTGTATTGATCCCGGCACCTGAGGGGTTAATGGCGGACGCCCGCGAGATCGCGGGCGTCGGCCATTGCCGGCGGGTCCCTGGCTGCGATCAGCAGCCGGGATCAGCCGCGCATGACACGGGCATCGCTCCGATGCCCGCGGTTATGCTTAGGACGTAAATGTACGTCCTGGTGCGTTAAGTACCACCTCACCAGGACGTACATTTACATCCTGCGTCCTTAAGGGGTTAAAAATTACCAGCTAAAAAGGAGTTAACTCATCCGAAGACTATCCTGGAACGCAACACCGCTACTAATCCACAGATACATCCGGAACTCAGAACGAGGGCTGAGAAGCACACCTGAGTTGAAAGGATACTCCCCTCCCTGCCATACCTGAAGAGTTCAGTCTCGGGAATAGGAAAAGCTGTGGATGGCTGTTCACACCGTGATTGGTTGATCAGAGTAGAGGCGGAGTCAAGGAGGAGTCAAAGAATATAAAAACTCGGCGGGAATGCAAAAGCAGTACGGCCGTCATCAGTGCCGCACAGATGAAATGGAGCTGCACGAGCTGCATAAAGTAATGGATGCATAAAAGAAGGTGGTAGCCGAAAATAAGGTCCCTGAGGAATCGTTTAGAGGAAACGCGTAAGACCGGCAGCCCTGAGCATACCACTAGCTCCAGTGCACACAAAAGACGCACCTTACTACCGGAGGAAGAGAAAGATAAGTGGCAATGTGCTAAAACCTGTGGTGTTACATATATTGACTGTAGATACATTGTGCAACATTTTACCAATCTATATGTGCACTAGTTATATGGAAACAGTCTGCAACATACTGTGTAATATGTGACACTTGGAGAAACAATTTTGCACAAGAGACACCGGCACGGGACACTTTAATTGCCGGCACGGGACACTTTAATTGCCACACTGCACATAATTAAGACTGTATATTGTGAGCTCTGAGAAATATAAAAGAACCACAAAAATACTGCACAGTCTGAATATTGCCCGATATTATGTATGGAATATTGCACATGAAGGATAGTTGCAATTCTCCGATGCACTTTATGACAGTGGCGATTTAAGAAGGTAGTTATTGGTGACCCATCCCCATCAATACCCAGAGTGTTTTTTCACGTTTTTTTCGTATTTTAATGGAAAGAAATAAAATGATATTTTAAGGTTCCCTAAAACGATTCATTCATTTGTTTGTTGATTATTGGGAGACCTAATCTAGCACAAGATACTGTTGCATCAATCAGTTATATATATATATACACATATATATATATACACACACACACACACACACACACACACACACACACACACTTGAAATAAAGGAATAAGAAGTTTTTACCTGCAACCTAGTGCCGGACCTTGTTTCTTCTTCTACAAGTGAGTAGCCGGAGGCGGTAGTGAGTAGACCGGCTGGTCTACGGCACAGGTGGCGAGGTGGGCATGCACGGGGTGAGCGACTCACAAATCAGCCTTGATATATAGAGATATATATATATACATATACATATACATATACATATATACATATATATATATGCAAACGAGATAGAGCTGCTCCCCACTCCTGCGTCTACTGCACGTCCTCAGTAGAAGTCACACAAGAAAATGTCCGGCACTCGGGAGGTTGCAGGTAAAACTTGTAAATGGCTTTATTCAGACGCTATAAGGCAGGACACAACTGACGCGTTTCGCACGCTCAGGTGCTTAGTCGTAGATAGACATACATTCAATAGTGCGAGTTAAAATACACATGAGTTTGGTCACATGACCACATGAATCTTAATTAAAACTGTTGTTTACAAGACTTGGAACTGGGAATCATGATTACATATAGCATCTAGGAGAGAGTTCACACAATGGCGCATGCATTGCGATTTTAAATTTGATTTCAATTTTAATTTTAATTATCACTATAGTTTTTGGTTCTGCTCTCAACTAATCTAGTCCATCAAAAATTTCCATCCTTTTGAAGTCTGTATCAACCGGACTAAATAATTTGGACTAAAAGTATAAGGGGAAATATAAACTGTCCTATTTATTTAGTGACTGTTAAACGCATAACATGTGCCTCCGCGTGTGAACTCCTACCTGTATTGCACCAAAAACTCCAAATGTATTAGTACATTAAAATTTATACATGACAAGGAGAATTCAACCAAAGACTACACACACAAAATAAATGCAAAATATGCGCATTGGATATATTCTCTTATTACATTTATGCGCACGTCAGCATTAAATCCAATCTTTTATTCAACCCTTGTGGGTACCTCGTTCCCAAGAGAAACATCCAATGGGCCTCTCTATTATATAATCTCCTCCTGAGATCACCTCCACTGGGTCCTAAAGTAACTTTTTCTACCCCTGATACTCGTAGGTGGGTGGTGTCCCCAAAGTGGGACTCTCTGAAATGACGTGACAGCATAGAGATGCTTGTTAGGGTACTTTTAGCATCTGTTATGTGTTTCCTAAACCTCATTTTTAATGAATTCCCCGAGCAGCCTACATACTGCAAATTGCACATCATACAGGTAGCTACATATATAATAGATTTAGTGTTACAGTTAATATACTGATGTATATTATGTATCCTACCTGTTGTACAAGATGTTATTGTATTCGAATTTACCATGTGTACACAAGTGACACATCTGGTATGGCCACATTTGCGATTAAAGAGAAATATTTATAAAGGTGCCGTAAAACTTAGCATTAAATTGTATAGCTAGATAAAATTCACCACAATATTTGTGCAATATAATGATACTATTACCAAATCATAATTAAAGAAAATTAATGTATGTATCCTATTTATGATGATCGCCTGGTATGTTTAAGCGAACCATTCACAATACATATCTGATTGCATTAGGTATGCGTAAAGATAACCCCAATTACACCCTCACACATTTGCGATTACCTATGTTCCTAAGCCAATCTCGGTCCCTTGTGTAATCTTTCTGACTAATAAATAGGCTAGGCGAAACTCTGGTTCCAATAGTAGGACCTCTTTTAGACACAATAGAGATGCCATCACATAATATATCTCTTAATATCGGATCTGTTTTTAGTATTGGAATATACCGATTTATAATTTTCTTAATTTGTCCAAATTGGGTACTGTAGGATGTCACAAAAAATGGTTGTTTGTCTTTATTTTTATTTTTGGCTGTCTTCCCTCCAGTATTGTACAAATCTCTTCTGTTCTGATGCCTTCTAGAATAGGATACTAGTTCTTCACGCCCCAATCCCTCTATCCTTTTATGTGCTTTATTTAAGATTTTTTCACTGTAGCCCCTCTGCTCAAATCTGGTATGGAGTTCTTCAGCTGCAATTTTAAATTGTTTTTCGCAAGAACAATTGCGTTTTGTTCTACATAATTCTCCAAAGGGAATATTATACAAGACGTGTCGTGGATGGCAGGAAGAGGCCAATAAAATGGAATTGGAGGCTGTATCTTTTCTATAAGGACGAATTTCTATGCCATCACCCCTGCCAATCAACAAAATTTAAATTGTTATTCCCAATATATCTGACAAACTCCGAAAATTGCACTTCCGTACCCCTCCAAATTATCAATAAATAGTCTATATAACGGCTGATCCAATGTATATTATCATAATACGGGTTATTGCCATTAAAAATGAATAGCTGTTCCCAATGGAACATATAAATGTTCGCAAAGGATGGGGAGTATTTGGCCCCCATTGATGCTCCCCTGGTCTGCAGGTAGTAACCACCATCGAACACGAAGAAGTTGTGTTTAAGCAAAAACTCTGTGGCGATGGTGATGAATTCCTGCAGACCAGGGGAGTATGTGCTGAATCTTTCCATGTGGGCAGACAAGGCTTCCAAGCCCTTAGACCAGGGGATACATGGATATAAGCCTATGACATCACAGGTTGCCCATGACAACTGCTCATCCTAAGTGACATTTTCCAAAATATTGATAACATGTTTAGTGTCTTGTATAAACGTGGGGGTGATTTTAGTCAGAGGTTGAAGATAGTGATCCACCCACTCCCCAAGGTGTATAAGGGGGTATTCCCACCTCCCCTTCGGCCCATTGTCGCTGGCATTGGGTCGTTGGGTGAACACCCTGGGGAGTGGGTGGATCACTATCTTCAACCTCTGACTAAAATCACCCCCACTTTTATACAAGACACTAAACATGTTATCAATATTTTGGAAAATGTCACTTAGGATGAGCAGTTGTCATGGGCAACCTGTGATGTCATAGGCTTATATCCGTGTATCCCCTGGTCTAAGGGCTTAGAAGCCTGCGGGTCTGCGGGAATTCATCACCATAGCCACAGAGTTTTTGCTTAAACACAACTACTTCGTGTTCGATGGTGGTTACTACCTGCAGATCAGGGGAGCATCAATGGGGGCCAAATACTCCCCATCCTTTGCGAACAATTATATGTTCCATTGGGAACAGCTATTCGTTTTTAATGGCAATGACCCGTATTATGATAATATACATTGGATCAGCCATTATATAGACGATTTATTGATAATCTGGAGGGGTACGGAAGTGCAATTTTCGGAGTTTGTCAGATATATTGGGAATAACAATTTTAAATTTGGGTTTCATCTCACATTTTGATAAAAACATAATTAATCCTGGACATTTCGTTGATTGGCAGGGGTGATGGCATAGAAATTCGTCCTTATAGAAAAGATACAGCCTCCAATTCCATTTTATTGGCCTCTTCCTGCCATCCACAACACGTCTTGGATAATATTCCCTTTGGAGAATTATGTAGAACAAAACGCAATTGTTCTTGCGAAAAACAATTTAAAATTGCAGCTGAAGAACTCCATACCAGATTTGAGCAGAGGGGCTACAGTGAAAAAATCTTAAATAAAGCACATAAAAGGATAGAGGGATTGGGGCGTGAAGAACTAATATCCTATTCTAGAAGGCATCAGAACAGAAGAGATTTGTACAATGCTGGAGGGAAGACAGCCAAAAATAAAAATAAAGACAAACAACCATTTTTTGTGACATCCTACAGTACCCAATTTGGACAAATTAAGAAAATTATAAATCAGTATATTCCAATATTAGAAACAGATCCGATATTAAGAGATATATTATGTGATGGCATCTCTATTGTGTCTAAAAGAGGTCCTACTATTGGAACCAGAGTTTCACCTAGCCTATTTATTAGTCAGAAAGATTATACAAGGGACCGGGATTGGCTTAGGAACATAGGTAATCGCAAATGTGGCCATACCAGATGTGTCACTTGTGTACACATGGTAAATTCGAATACAATAACATCTTGTACAACAGGTAGGATACATAATATACATCAGTATATTAACTGTAAGACTAAATCTATTATATATGTAGCTACCTATATAATGTGCAATTTGCAGTATGTAGGCTGCTCGGGGAATTCATTAAAAATGAGGTTTAGGAAACACATAACAGATGCTAAAAGTACCCTAACAAGCATCTCTATGCTGTCACGTCATTTCAGAGAGTCCCACTTTGGGGACACCACCCACCTACGAGTATCAGGAGGAGATTATATAATAGAGAGGCCCATTGGATGTTTCTCTTGGGAACGAGGTACCCACAATGGTTAAATAAAAGATTGGATTTAATGCTGACGTGCGCATAAATGTAATAAGAGAATATATCCAATGCGCATATTTTGCATTTATTTTGCGTGTGTAGTCTTTGGTTGAATTCTCCTTGTCATGTATAAATTTTAATGTACTAATACATTTGGAGTTTTTGGTGCAATACAGGTAGGAGTTCACACGCGGAGGCACATGTTATGCGTTTAACAGTCACTAAATAAATAGGACAGTTTATATTTCCCCTTATACTTCTAGTCCAAATTCTTTAGTCCGGTTGATACAGACTCCAAAAGGATGGAAATTTTTGATGGACTAGATTAGTTGAGAGCAGAACCAAAAACTATAGTGATAATTAAAATTAAAATCAAATTTAAAATCGCAATGCATGCGCCAACGTGTGAACTCTCTCCTAGATGCTACATGTAATCATGATTCCTAGTTCCATGTCTTGTAAACAACAGTTTTAATTAAGATTCATGTGGTCATGTGACTAAACTCATGAGTATTTTAACTCGCACTATTGAATGTATGTCTATCTACTACTAAACAAAAAGTCAATGAAAACGGAAAACCAGCTCACCACCATATAAGTTCTTGAGAAGGGAAGGATTTCAAATGTAGGTAGGAAGCACGGACAACATCCAACCGCATGTTTGGAGTGAAGACTTGGGATGAAGAAAGAGAGCAGGGTTCAGCTCCCAGGAAAACGGATAAAATGCAAAATTTTAATTCAAGCCATTAAAATTGAGTGAACAAAAATAGAGGAGGGAAATAAAATCATAGCAGAAACGCCTTGAATTAAAATTTAGCATTTTATCCGTTTTCCTGGGAGCTGGACCCTGCTCTCTTTCTTCATCCCTATCTACTACTAAGCACCTGAGCGTGCGAAACATGTCAGATTGTGTCCTGCCTTATAGCGTCTGAATAAAGCCATTTACAAGTTTTACCTGCAACTTCCCGAGTGCCGGACGTTTTCTTGTGTGAATATATATATATATATATATATATATATATATATATATATATATATATATAGCAGGAAATAAAAATTACTAATATATACCTATGCAAATCCTCACACAATTCATAAGGTATAACACATCCCTTCATATACAATAATATATGTGAAACATACAAATTAGAATAATGCGAAAAAGAAGAGGTGATCTCTGCTCCATCCAAATGCTGCTATGTGGATTGGACACAATTCCCAACAGTAAAGCGCAGTCCCTAGAAGTCACACCTGCAACCTGTTTGGTGTTGACTACGCAATGCAGTACAGTATGGCAAATGTAGTATGGAAGGAATGCGGAGCACTCACCAGGTTCTTGAATCAGGGGCTTCTTTATTGCATTGCAATGCGATTCATGTTCACATGCAGGGGATCGAGATGGAACACATGCGGGGGTATACAAGCTGGCGATGAACCGTTTGCATGCCGAGGCGCTTCGTCAGGCCGGTACTTGATCAAGATCAAGCACCGGCCTGACGAAGCGCCTCGGCGCGCAATTGGTCAGTTGCCAGTTTGTATACCCCCGCATGCGTTCCATCTCGATCCCCTGCATGTGAACATGATTCGCATTTAGGTGCGGCAGAGTTCCCCCCCCATATGTGTTTTTGTGATTGCAACTGTCATTGTGCCTGCTTTTTGCTTGGCTATGCATATGGTGTTAGGCATAAGTTGTTGCATGGCTTTTTCTGCTTATCTGTGCAGTTGCAGGTGAACTATTACTTGTGAGTTTGCTGCATATGCTATGCTTTCTTGTGACGTATATCTAGTGTATCTGTATACCCTTACGTGCATGTGCCTTGCTTATGCTCTATACATCTGCTTTCTTTAGTATTTTTGCATCCACTAACATATATGTATCTAATGGCGATATACCTGAGTAGTGTACTTGACAGTGAGTGTATCTAAGATTTATATATCTACACTATATATCACGAATATCTCTCAGTGGCAACTATATACCTCTGCCTATAAGATTTATCTATATACAATTGTGTAACCATCACATTTTAGTGTCTAAGGCTTTGCCCGGATAGAGAGGCAGCTGGTTTTCTAGTTAGTTAGCTAGTCCTACGTAGGGAGTGGATAGCAGAGAATAGGAGGTTGCGGTGTGGGACCCTCCTTTTTAGGGCGATAATTCCGCATAGGGTTAGGGACGATAATAGGGAATATTGTAGGGAGTGGCAGGCTCCCGACCCCGGCCCCCCAGTTGTCCCTCCCCGTGCCCTTCCCTGTGTTATCTGGGGATAGGGCTGGATAGATACATATCTGTATATTTGTTTAAATTGGTTATATCTTATCTTGATTGTTACTTATATGTGGACCCTTGAGAGGCCGATGTGATCTGTGTTATGTGCTTTATCAGTCACATCTCCTACATACATCCTTTGTGGTGATTTCTTTCACCGGTTTGGAATCATTTCCTTTATCTTTGTGGATTTATTCGTTATGTTGTGGTACCCTTAATTTTATGGGCTCGTATTAATAAAAGTTACATTTTAATGGTCTATAATTCTGTGATTGGTACTTTTGGTCAACAGACCTGCTATTAGAATTCTGTGATACTCTAAGGGGTCCAGCGAGCCTTAACACCCCACAGGTGTTTGACGACTTTTCGTTAAAGTTGAATGTGTAAATGAGAAAAAAAATTTCACTAAAATGCTGCTTTTCCCCCAAATTTTACATTTTTACAAGGGGTAATAGTAGAAAATGCCCCCCCCCCCCAAAAAAAAAAATTTGGAACCCCATCTCTTCTGAGTATGGAAATACCCCATGTGTGGACGTCAAGTGCACTGCGGGTGCACTACAATGCTCAGAAGAGAAGGAGTCACTTTTGGCTTTTGGAAAGGAAATTTAGCTGAAATGGTTTTTGGGGGCATGTCCCATTTAGGAAGCCCCTATGGTGGCAGGACAGCAAAAAAAAACTTACATGGCATGCTATTTTGGAAACTACACCCCTCAAGGAACGTAACAAGGGGTACAGGGAGCCTTAACACCCCACAGGTGTTTGACGACTTTTCGTTAAAGTTGGATGTGTAAATGTGTCAAATTTGTAACCCCATTTCTTCTGAGTAGAAATGGGGTTACAAATTTGACACATTTACACATCCAACTTTAACGAAAAGTCGTCAAACACCTGTGGGGTGTTAAGGCTCACTGTACCCCTTGTTACGTTCCAGCTCTGCTGGCGCACTACTATGCTCAGAAGAGAAGGAGTGCCATTGAGCTTTCGGAGAGTGAATTTGTTTGGAATGGGAGTCAGGGGCCATGTGTGTTTACAAAGCCCCCAGTAGTGCCGGAACAGTGGACCCCCCCCCCCCACATGCGACCCCATTTTGGAAACTACACCCCACACTGAATTTAATAAGGGGTGCAGTGAGTATTTACACCCCACTGGCGTTTGACAGACCTTTAGAATAGTGGGCTGTGCAAATGAAAAATTAAATTTTTCATTTTCACGGACGACTGTTCCAAAAATCTGCCAGACACCTGTGGGGCGTAAATGCTCACTGTACCCCTTATTACATTACGTGTGGGGTCCATTGTTCTGGCACTATGGGGGCTTTGTAAACACACATGGCCTTCAATTTCAGACACATGCTCTCTGCAAAATCCCAATGGCGCTCTCTCTCTCTTCTGAGCATTGTACTTCGCCCGCAGAGCACTTTACATCCACATATGGGGTATTTTCTTACTCAGAAGAAATGGGGTTACAAATTTTGGGAGGCTTTTTTTCCTATTTTCCCTTGTGAAAATGAAAAATGTAGGGTAACACCAGTATTTTAGTGAAATTTTTTCATTTTGCCATCCAACATTAATGAAAAATTTTCAAACACCTGTGGGGTGTTCAGGCTCACTATACCCCTTGTTACGTTCCGTGAGGGGTGTAGTTTCCAAAATCGGGGCACATGTGGGTATTTATTTTTTTGCGTTTATGTCAGAACCGCTGTAAAATCAGCCACCCCTATGCAAATCACCAATTTAGGCCTCAAATGTACATAGTGCGCTCTCACTCCTGAGCCTTGTTGTGCGTCCGCAGAGCATTTTACACCCACATATGGGGTATTTCCGTACTCAGGAGAAATTGTGTTACAAATTTTGGGGGTCTTATTTTGCTTTTACTGCTTGTGAAAATATAAAGTATGGGGCAACATGTTAGTGTAAACTTTTTTTTTTTTACACTAACAGGCTGGTGTGGACCCCAACTTTTCCTTTTCATAAGGGGTAAAAGGAGAAAAAGCCCCCCAAAAATTGTAGAGCAATTTCTCCCGAGTCTGGAAATACCCTATATGTGGCCCTAAACTGTTTCCTTGAAATACGACAGGGCTCCGTAGTGAGAGAGCGCCATGCGCATTTGAGGACTAATTAGGGATTGCATAGGGGTGGACATAGGGGTATTCTACACCAGTGATTCCCAAACAGGGTGCCTCCAGCTGTTGCTAAACTCCCAACATGCCTGGACAGTCAGTGGCTGTCCGGAAATGCTGGGAATTGTTGTTTTGCAACAGCTGGATGCTCCATTTTGGAAACACTGCCGTACAATACGTTTTTCATTTTTATTGGGGGGGACAGTGTAATGGGGTGTATACGTAGTGTTTTACCCTTTATTATGTGTTAGTGTAGTGTTTATAGGGTACATTCGCACTGGCGGGTTACAGTGAGTATCCCGCTAGGAGTATGCGCTGCGGCGAAAAATTTGCCCCAGCCCAAACTTGAAGCAGGAAACTTACTGTAAACCTGCCCCTGTGAAGGTACCCTGTACCTTCACATGGGGGGGGCAAACCTCCAGCTGTTTCAAAACTACAACTCCCAGCATGTACTGACAGACCGTGCATGCTGGGAGTTGTACTTTTGCAACAGCTGGAGGCACACTGGTTGGAAAACCTTCAGTTAGGTCCTGTTACCTAACTCCGTATTTTCCAACCAGTGTGCCTCCAGTTGTTGCAAAACTACAACTCCCAGCATGTACTGATCACTGAAGGGTATGCTGGGAGATGTAGTTATGCAACAGCCGGAGGTACGCAACTACAACTCCCAGCATGCTGAGACAGCTGTTTGCTGTTTGGGCATGCTGGGATTTGCAGTTTTGCAACATCTGGAGGGCTATAGTTTAGAGACCACAGTGATCTCCAAAGTGTGGTCCTCCAGATGTTTAACCCCTTAACGACGCAGGACGTATATTTACGCCCTGCGCCGGCTCCCACGATATGAAGCGGGATCGCGCCGCGATCCCGCATCATATCGCGTCGGTCCCGGCGCTCATCAACGGCCGGGACCTGCGGCTAATGCCACACATCGCCGATCGCGGCGATGTGCGGTATTAACCCTTTAGAAGCGCTGCTTCTAAAGTGAAAGTGAAAGTGACCCGGCTCAGTCGGGCTGTTCGGGACCGCCGCGGTGAAATCACGGCATCCCGAACAGCTTGCAGGACACCGGGAGGGCCCTTACCTACCTCCTTGGTGTGCGATCGGCGAATGACTGCTCCGTGCCTGAGATCCAGGCTGGAGCAGTCAAGCGCCAATAACACTGATCACAGGCGTGTTAATACACGCCTGTGATCTGTGTAAAAGATCAGTGTGTGCAGTGTTATAGGTCCCTATGGGACCTATAACACTGCAAAAAAAAAGTAAAAAAAAAGTGTTAATAAAGGTCATTTAACCCCTTCCCTAATAAAAGTTTGAATCACCCCCCTTTTCCCATAAAAAACAATTATGGGACCTACAGAATAATGATAAGGTGTAATTGTTACCGAAATATGCACTGCATAGAAACGGAAGCCCCCAAAAGTTACAAAATGGCGTTTTTTCTACGATTTTGTCGCACAATGATTTTTTTTTCCGTTTCGCCGTGCATTTGTAGGTAAAATGACTGATGTCACTGCAAAGTAGAATTGACGACGCAAAAAATAAGCGATAATATGGATTTTTAGGTGGAAAATTAAAAGGGTTATGATTTTTAAAAGGTAAGGAGGAAAAAACGAAAGTGCAAAAACTGAAAAACCCTGAGTCCTTAAGGGGTTAAAAACTACAAATCCCAGCATGCCCAGACAGCAAACACCTGTCTGGGCACGCTGGAAGTTGTAATTTTGCAACATCTGGAGGGCTACAGTATAGAGACCACTGTATAGTGGTCTCAGACTGTAGCCCTTCTGATGTTGCTAGGGAACTCACCGGCTTCCGTACGATCCAGGGAGCCACATAGCCTTCCTCTTCTGCTGCCACCGCCGATCGCGTCCCGCTGCCATCGCCGATGGTTAAGTGGACTTCGGCCCCGATCCTCCTCGGTTTCCCCATCCTGCCCCGCCTATTGTGGGTGGGTAGGACGGACGGGGAAAGCTAAAGTCAACCCCCCCGCCCCCGATCTGCTATTGGTCGTCGCTTCTGACCAGTAGCAGGGATAGGAGGGGTGGCACCCCTGCCACCTCACTCCTATCCCTTCAGGGGGATCGTGGGTCTCTTAGGCAACTGCCATCCCCCTTATATTCCGGGTCACCGGGTCACCATAGACTCGTATGACCTGGAATAGGTGCAAATCACAGTGTGAATTCACTTGCGATTTACGCCGATCGCCGACATGGGGGGTCTGATGACCCCCCTGGGCATTTGCGCAGGGTGCCTGCTGATATCAGCAGTCACCCCGGTCCGGTCCCCGCCCGGCGCGTCCTTGTTCCTTAAGTACAAGGGAGCTAGGACGTACGCCTACGTCCTTGGTTCTTAAGAGGTTAATAGAGAAACATATTGGATACTTGGGTACTAGGAAGCCAAAAGAGTTAAATTCAACATTAGACTTAATCCTCACATATTAATTAAGTAGAATTGGTTTATGTTTATTGTCCCTGTAGGTTGTTTTACCTCACATGCTTTGTTTTTTTCTTTTCCCTCCATCTGTATTAAAATTAAATTCTGGAGAGAGTTCTGGCTTGGCATAAATCCCAATTAGTTCTGAGACTTCTTAAATGGAGCCTGAGCTGTTTTGCAGGACACACTACCTGTGAAGGTGGTGTGGTGAGCTAATTTAAATATTTTTTTACCCTGAAGCTCGCGGAGTGCTAAATGGCCTAACTTGAATCTCTGTTACACCTGAAGAGGTGTCCTCTCCCCGAGGAAAGTACTGACCCCGTTTAAAGCCACAGGCCTCTCACCATAGCCAAGCCAGATCACCCTGCTCTGTACTGACAAGGGGAAAACACCCCGAAACAGCTGTCTGCAGATGGGTTCTCTTTCCTTCTGGAAAGAGATCTGGCTTGGCATAAATCCCAATCAGTTCTGAGACTTCTTAAATGGAGCCTGAGCTGTTTTGCAGGACGCACTACCTGTAAAGGTGGTGTGGTGAGCTAATTTAAATATTTTTTTTACCCAGAAGCCTGCGGAGTGCTAAATGGCCTAACTTGAATCTCTGTTACACCTGAAGAGGTGTCCTCTCCCTGAGGAAAGTACTGACCCCTTTTAAAATATGTGAAAGAAAATAGGTTTTCTTGTATATACATGCCACTCCGCATTAGTATGTGCTATGTCACATACAGTAAGACTAAAAAGTATTTAGTCAGCCACCAATTGTGCAAGTTCTCCCACGTAAAAATATAAGAAAGGCCTGTCATTTTCATAATAGGTATACCTCAACTATGAGAGACATGATGAGAAAAAAAAATCCATAAAATCACATTGCTGCCAATAGTACAATCCTACAGTGTCAGTCAGTCAGCACACAATAAAACGATATCTTAGGTCAAAACTTTACCTGATTGTGACATGCTGACGACTCCCAAGCAGTTGTCCTGCTACCTCGACACGTGTTTCGGAGAATCCCTTTCTCAAGAGGCGCTACTTAGGTAGCAGGACAACCGCTTGGGAGTCGTCAGCATGTCACAATCAGGTAAAGTTTTGACTTAAGATATCGTTTTATTGTGTGCTGACTGACTGACACTGTAGGATTGTACTATTGGCAGCATTGTGATTTCTGTATATATCCCAGTGGTTTTTCTGCTTAACTTTTGTTGGGGGGAATTTTAAGGGTGAGTTATTTTATGGGTGTTTTCTCAATAATTTATTATATACCCATTGTTGCCAATGACAGGTCAAACATTTTCTGTAAGTCTTCACAAGATTTTCACACAGTTGCTGGTATTTTGCCCATTCCTCCATGCAGATCTCCTCTAGAGCAGTGATGTTTTGGGGCTGTTGCTGGGCAACACAGACTTTCAACTCCCTCCAAAGGTTTTCTATAAGGTTGAGATCTGAAGACTGGCCACTCCTTCATTGCCTGGGCGGTGTGTTTGGGATCATTGTCATGCTGAAAGACCCAGCCACGTTTCATCTTCAATGCCCTTGCTGATGGAAGGAGGTTTTCACTCAAAATCTCACGATGCATGGCCCCATTCATCTTTCCTTTACATGGATCAGTCGTCCTGGTCCCTTAGCAGAAAAACAGCCCCAAAGTATGATGTTTCCACAGTAGGCATGGTGTTCTTTGGATGCAAATCAGTATTCTTTCTCCTCCAAACATGACGAGTTGAGTTTTTACCAAAAAGTTCTACTTTGGTTTCATCTGACCATATGACATCCTCCCAATACTCTTCTGGATCATCCTAATGCTCTCTGGCAAACTTCAGACAGGCCCGGACATGTACTGGTTTAAGCAGGGGGACACATCTGGCACTGCACAACTTGAGTCCCTGGCGGCGTAGTGTTACTGATGGTAGCCTTTGTTACTTTGGTCCAAGCTTTCTGCAGGTCATTTACTAGGTCCCCCCGTGTGGTTCTGGGATTTTTGCTCACCGTTCTGGTGATCATTTTGATGACACCACGGGATAAGATCTTGCGTGGAGCCCCAGATCGATGGAAATTATCAGTGGTCTTGTATGTCTTCCATTTTCTAATAATTGCTCCCACAGTTTATTTCTTCACACCAAGCTGTTTGCCTATTGCAGATTCAGTCTTCCCAGTCTGGTGCAGGTCTACAATGTTGTTTCTGGTGTCCTACGACAGCTCTTTGGTCTTGGCCATAGTGGAGTTTGAAGTGTGACTGTTTGAGGTTGTGGACAGGTGTCATTAATACAAGTAACAAGTGGAGGACAGAGAAGACTCTTAAAAAAGTTGTTACAGATCTGTGAGAGCCCGAAATCTTGCTTGTTTGTAGGTGACCAAATACTTATTTTCCACCATAATTTGCAAATAAATTCTTTAAAAATCAGACAGTGTGATTTCATGGATTTTTTTTTCTCATTATGTCTCTCATATTTGAGGTATACCTGTGATAAAAATTAGAGATGTGCGAATTTCTGAAAAACTTGATTCGGCCGATTCACCTAATTTATATATATTTTTAAATTTCCTTTTATTTTATTCTTTTACAACTTTACAATCCAAACTACAATAAGTTACATTTGAGTCCGAAAAATTAAAATCAATATTCGTCAATAAAAAATAAAATAAAAAACTCGTCTGGATGTGGCAGATTTTTTATGTAATTTTTATTTAATTTAATTTGAATTTATTTACATTTTTTTATTACTCCTTCCGGTCCACCTCCAAGCGAGATACCACCTGTTCCAGCCCCTGCCTCTCAGCGTCCCCCTTACTGTGAAATTTCAAATGTTTCATTTAATCAGTTAAGGTTATTGTTATTGTCATTGTCAGTTAAGGTCATTGTTATTGCTCCAAGCTGTTTCATTGAATTCTTGTGATAATTCCAAAGGTAATATGATGTTGACGACCATAGGGCCTCAGTCTTGAAAGATTACATAGATTTTTTTAAATTTAAGATTTATATTAGATTCTTAAGTTTAATTTCCCGGCTTTTAATTTTAACTAATACTGTATGACCACAAAACCCAATCTAACAAGGAGTCACATGGCAGCACAATGACTGAACGTATAGATGGCAGCAGTATAAGGAGACCATAATCTGGCAGAAGGACACAGCCTGGAATTGGCAGCAGCAAGAGGAGACCATATAGTGGCCGAATGACACAGCCTGGAGTTGGCAAGAGCATGAGGAGACCATATGGTGGCAGAGTGAGACAGCCTGGAGGTGGCAGCAGCATCAGGAGTCCTGAAAGTGACCCGGTGACAGAGTGGTGCAGTTGGTGGCAATACCAGTACCCGGTGATGAAGGTGGGTGAAAAAATATCTGATGTTGAGGAATGTTTGTAACTGGGTAGAAGGACCTTAAATCTGTTCGATGCTATCCGTATTTGTGAAGTGTTTGTGTGGCACTATAGTCAATCTACTTTGATGCATTGGTGGGTGGAAATCCTGGCTGATCCATGCCTGATTCATCTTCACAAAGGTCAGTTTCTCCACATTTTTCGTGGACAGACGAGTTCTGCTTGGGGTGACTATGGGACACGATGGAGGATAAGGAGGCGGAGTCGCACACTGTCGCAGGACCTATGGCCTGAGAGCGTGGAGGCACAAGCGGTGTAATCTGTCCAAGTTGCTGTTGTGGCTGTACAGGAACCTCATTCACCCAGTGGGCCGCAAAGGACGTGTATTGTCCCTGACCATAGTTACAGCTCCACACGTCGGCGCTGCCGCGCACTTTGGTACACTTTGGTAGAGTGGGGTGGTGGATTTTGATACCAGTACCTGGTGACGAAGGTGGGTGAAAGAAGGAGAACTTGGCATCAGATGTGTGGCATCAGGCGGGTGGCAGGATCAGAATAGTAGCTGAGGCAGGTAGGCAGAAGAAAACGGTCTTTTTTGTCAAAGTGTTGGTGTGCACAAGTAAGTATTGAGGATATGCATTACGTAAAACGTAACTTTTGACATTATTCTTAGGATAAAATATATGGACACAAGATTTTTTTGAAATCTAACAAAAGAAAAGGTGTGCGAAAAACACCATGTGTCACCTACACCACCAAGTATTGTGCGATGCAAAGACCTCAAAAAGGTGGAAGGGAACAACGTATGGTCCATTGTAACTGGTGGGGGTAAAAGCTTCCCCTGTAAGGCCCTACTCTCGCACTATTAATTTCCTTTTTGGCAAGTGTTACTCGTCCTAAAAAGGGCAGCCCCATACAGGAACCTCTCCCTATTTCCACCTAAAAAACATTGCCATTTCCCAGGGTTTTTAGGTGGAAATAGGGAGAGCTTCCTGTGTGGGGCTGCCCTTTTTAGGACGAGTAACACTTGCCAAGAAGGGAATTAATAGTGCGAGAGTAGGGCCTTACAGGTGAAGTTTTTACCCCCACCGTTTACAATGAACCATACATTGTTCCCTTTCACCTTTTTAGAGGTCTTTGCATTGCATCAATACTTGGTGGTGTAGGTGGCACATGGTGTTTTTTGCACACCTTTCCTTTTGTTTCATTTAAAAAAAAAATTGGGGTCCATATATTTTATCCTAAGAAGAGTTAAGTTTGTTATTCCAGGCAAATAGGGGTATTCCAGGCAAAAACTTTTTTTTTATATATCAATTTGCTCCGGAAAGTTAAACAGATTTGTAAATTACTTCTATTAAAAAAAATCTTAATCCTTCCAATAGTTATTAGCTTCTGAAGTTTTCTGTCTAACTGCTCAATGATGATGTCACGTCCCGGGAGCTGTGCATAATGGTAGAATATCCCCATAGGAGCTGGAAAGCTCCTGGGACGTGAGTCATCAGAAAGCAGTTAGACAGAAAACAGCAACTCAACTTCAGAAGCTAATATCTATTGGAAGGATTAGGATTTTTTAATAGAAGTAATTTACAAATCTGATTAGGAAAATTCACTAGCGCTGAATGGATTTGGATGTGATCAGTGGCTGGACTGCTGCTTGGCCAATAGATGTGCTCTCCTGATAATGCACACCGATATATAATGAATATAACAAAAAGTATTATTGAATTGGCAAGCGCTGTATCAGACACATATCTATTAAATTTAGGTGGTAGGGACTAACCTGATGATGCTGTAGGAGGAGGGGGGAAAAATCCTGATGGTATGGATGAAACTGTGAGTGGTGTGAAGAAGTGCTCACCTGATGACCAAAAGTGAGAATACAGTAACTGGATTACATAAAGATATGGATGTCGATTTAATTGAGCTCTATCTATAAAACGTGGTCTACCTTTAAATTATCGGTCGCGCTGGTGCGAGCGATGGTGGTTTGAATGGCTGATATGGTAAGCTGAAGGGGTGATATTCCTATAGTATAAAACGGGTTAAACAATCTGGTTATGGTGAGAAGAGTGATGAATGCTTTCAACAGAGTCGTTATTATTAATACCTGTTCAAGAGCTGTATTACTGATTCCGTATAGGTATTGTAGAGGAAAATGCTTGATGCTGTGGGCTCTCCCTGAGGGTACTCCAGAGGTTGAAAAAAATGCGAGTGAAGTCCCTTTCTACAGTTCAACTCTGTATAATTTATAATGATAATGATATAGTCACAACAGAGTATTTGTAAGCTAATGGAATGTCCACAAAGCATAGGAATATTTTTATAGGTAGATATTTACTATTAAATCGCTTAGTGGCGTACCTGATAAAGCTCCCGCAGGTACCTGTTGCGCGGTCAGCACTGTTGCGGGCCCTCAATGGAGGTATTCCTGGATTAATAAACAGGTATGGAGTTGGAGTTCTGTCCGGGAAATCGTTGATTGTAATCCGGTTAGTTGAGGGGAACGTTTGACGGCAGTGGGAGTGCGCCCCGGCCGGTGGCGTCTCAACCTACCTGCACGCTCGCTGTTAGGTGAATCAGGTGGAGGTGATTTGGAACTGAGTGACGTCACTACGGTATCCTCTGTGGTCCACAAACCTATCAAACCTAGGCTTGTGGACCACAGAGGATACCGTAGTGACGTCACTCAGTTCCAAATCACCTCCACCTGATTCACCTAACAGCGAGCGTGCAGGTAAGTTGAGACGCCACCGGCCGGGGCGCACTCCCACTGCCGTCAAACGTTCCCCTCAACTAACCGGATTACAATCAACGATTTTCCGGACAGAACTCCAACTCCATACCTGTTTATTAATCCAGGAATACCTCCATTGAGGGCCCGCAACAGTGCTGACCGCGCAACAGGTACCTGCGGGAGCTTTATCAGGTACGCCACTAAGCGATTTAATAGTAAATATCTACCTATAAAAATATTCCTATGCTTTGTGGACATTCCATTAGCTTACAAATACTCTGTTGTGACTATATCATTATCATTATAAATTATACAGAGTTGAACTGTAGAAAGGGACTTCACTCGCATTTTTTTCAACCTCTGGAGTACCCTCAGGGAGAGCCCACAGCATCAAGCATTTTCCTCTACAATACCTATACGGAATCAGTAATACAGCTCTTGAACAGGTATTAATAATAACGACTCTGTTGAAAGCATTCATCACTCTTCTCACCATAACCAGATTGTTTAACCCGTTTTATACTATAGGAATATCACCCCTTCAGCTTACCACATCAGCCATTTAAACCACCATCGCTCGCACCAGCGCGACTGATCATTTAAAGGTAGACCACGTTTTATAGATAGAGCTCAATTAAATCGACATGCATATCTTTATGTAATCCAGTCACTGTATTCTCACTTTTGGTCATCAGGTGAGCACTTCCTCACACCACTCACAGTTTCATCCATACCATCAGGATTTTTCCCCCCTCCTCCTACAGCATCATCAGGTTAGTCCCTACCACCTAAATTTAATAGATATGTGTCTGATACAGCGCTTGCCAATTCAATAATACTTTTTGTTTAATTTACAAATCTGTATAGAAAAATATTGCCCGGACCTTCCAAGGTAGTGTGATTTGATTAAATAGACAATAGATAACTGGGTCGTACTTCAATAATAATTCAATGGTTATTTATTTAAAATGTATAGTGCATTACTCCTCACAGGGCCCTTGTGAGAAAGAACACATATAATAAATGTACAAAATTAAACGATCTAAAAATGTAAAAATATTAAAAAGTATCACTGGCATATAAGATAGCTCTATGTAGACAAATTCATATAACGTCTTAACGGTATTGTGAAGATGCAGTATAAATGTCCTTTTGTGTGGCAATTATAAAACAAAGTGGATACTCTGTTACCGGTCCTGGATGATGTGGCTCTGTCAGCTCCCGTGCCTAGATATCACAGTCAGCGGTCTTAGATGGTGCTGTGGCTTTAACTCTCAAGATCCAGGTGTTATGCGGTGGTGGTCGTCCCAGGCTGGTGGCACTGGCAGGCGCCGATGATGGAATCGCCGGGAGACCGTGTTATCACTTAGAATACTGTTGAATCATGGGATTCGTGCTCCTATAAATAGATAAACATTGTTATTAACCATCATGACTACTGAGGAAAGGGTCGTATCTGAGAACCCTGAAACGCGTCTAGTCCTGTATATTAATCTTGTTCACTGGCATTTATGCTCTTCATGAACTTAAGCTATTGCTCACGGAGCAAATTCATCACATTGTGGATCTCCTACGCATTAGTCGATCTAGACTAGTGTCCGGTCCTGATTTTACCTGGCCAGCTCCGGCTCAAGCTGACGTCACATCTACACGAGGCAAGTTCCATCTACCCAGCGTGCAGTCTCCGGCTTCCAAGTCCAGCGGTGAGGAGATCGATATCATCAGCGCCTGCCAGCGCTTGGTCTCCTGACACATCTACCATCGGCGCTTGCTAGCGCACGGTCTCCCGGCGATTCCATCATCGGCGCCTGCCAGTGCCACCAGCCTGGGACGACCACCACCGCATAACACCTGGATCTTGAGAGTTAAAGCCACAGCACCATCTAAGACCGCTGACTGTGATATCTAGGCACGGGAGCTGACAGAGCCACATCATCCAGGACCGGTAACAGAGTATCCACTTTGTTTTATAATTGCCACACAAAAGGACATTTATACTGCATCTTCACAATACCGTTAAGACGTTATATGAATTTGTCTACATAGAGCTATCTTATATGCCAGTGATACTTTTTAATATTTTTACATTTTTAGATCGTTTAATTTTGTACATTTATTATATGTGTTCTTTCTCACAAGGGCCCTGTGAGGAGTAATGCACTATACATTTTAAATAAATAACCATTGAATTATTATTGAAGTACGACCCAGTTATCTATTGTCCATTTAATCAAATCACACTACCTTGGAAGGTCCGGGCAATATTTTTCTATACATATTTCGTTATTTTTTTGCAGCTGTGGTATAGTTGCATGCCCTGTTGACCTCAGGTAGGGTTTACACATTAATTGTGAGCTGCACTTGCACCTTTTTTCCTTTTCATCTTAATTTACAAATCTGTTTAACTTTCCGGAGCCAGTTGATATATAAAAAAAAGTTTTGGCCTGGAATACCCCTTAATGCATATCCTCAATACTTACTTGTGGTCTAATGCAGAGGAATTTCTGTTACTGGGAACCAGCACCTTAATTACGTTTTGCAGTATCCATGGCAGCACAATGGGAGAGCCTGGAGGTGGTAGCATCAGCAAGAGGAGACCATATGGCAGCACAATGACAGAGTCTGGAGGTGGTAGCAGGGACGTGGTGGCGGGGCGCGATCCGAGAGCAGGCACGTCCCGCACCTTGGATCGCGTCCCCTCCGGGGACGACCGGAGCGCTGCATACAGAAGCACGCCGCAAGCACTCCTGGGAAGCAGCGGGACCCGGAGCGCTCAGCGTGACAGTACCCCCCCTTGGGTCTCCCCCTCTTTTTGGAGCCCAGGAACCTATGGATGAGTTCTTTGTCGAGGATATTGTCCTCGGGCTCCCAAAACCTCTCTTCGGGGCTACAATTCTCCCAGTCAACAAGAATTTTTTTTTACCTCTGACGACCTTGGAGGCGAGGATTTCTTTTACCAAGAAGACGTCAGAGGACCCAGTGACAGAAGCAGGAACGGTGACCTTGGGGGAAAAGTGGTTAAGAATGAGAGGTTTGAGAAGGGATACATGAAAGGAGTTAGGAATACGAAGAGAAGGAGGAAGATGGAGCTTGTAGGAGACAGGGTTAATTTGACTTTTGAATCTGAATGACCCGAGGTAACAAGGACCCAGCTTGTAGCTAGTGACACAAAACCGAATATATTTGGCAGAGAGCCACACTTTGTCACCAGGGGCAAAGACAGGAGGAGTTCTTCTCTTCTTATCCGCATGTTTCTTCATGCGAGAAGAGGCCAGCGAGAGCGACTTTTGAGTCTCCTTCCAGATAGAGGAGAAGTCCCGGCTCAATTTGTCTACGGCAGGAACTCCAGAAGAAGTGGGGATGGGGAGGGGGGAAGTGGGTGACGGCCGTACACCACAAAGAACGGAGACTTGGCGAATGACTCAGAGTTTTTGAAATTGTACGAGAATTCAGCCCAGGGTAACAGGTCGACCCAATCATCTTGGCGCGAGACAAAATGTCGCAGGTAGTCACCAAGGATCTGGTTCACTCTCTCCACTTGTCCATTGGACTATGGGTGGTAGGAGGACGAGAAATTTAATTTGATCTTTAATTGATTACAGAGAGCTCTCCAAAATTTAGACACAAATTGAACGCCTCTATCCGAGACGATATGCGTGGGAAGCCCGTGAAGACGAAAAATCTACAGAAAAAATTGATTTGCCAACTGTGGCGCAGAAGGAAGGCCTGGAAGCGGAATAAAGTGAGCCATTTTGGAAAAATGATCAACGACCACCCAGATGACAGTGTTGCCATGGGATACAGGAAGATCAGTGATGAAGTTCATGGTTATGTGGGACCAAGGCTGTTCAGGCACCGGCAGTGGATGGAGAAGACCTGAAGGTTTCTGACGAGGGGTCTTGTCACGTGCACATATTGTACAGGCTCGTACAAAATCGGTCACATCCTTTTTCAAGGAGGACCACCAATAGTGTCTGGCAATCAACTGTAAAGTCTTTTTTATTCCAGCGTGACCAGCCAGAAGGGAGGAATGGCCCCATTTGAGGATCCGGAAGCAAAGACGGGGAGGAACATAAGTCTTTCCTGGAGGGACAGGTACCAGAGAAGCAGGAGCAGAAGAGATCAGGCACTCAGGGGGAATGATGTGCTGAGGAAGGGTCTCGGCTTCAGAGGCATCGGTGGTACGAGATAGAGCACTAGGGCAACAAGATCCGGCAAGGACCGGAAGGGGAAGTGGGTTTTTATGTGTTTTGAACTGATTGGGCCAGGCACCAATTAGTGGTGCACTTGCCCTTTAAACTTCATAGAGCCGGTGCGCCCGCGCCCTAGAGAACGGGGCCACGCGCGCCGGGAGGGCAGTGAAGGAGGACGTGGTGGGTGAGAGACACGGGGCGCGATCCGAGAGCGGGCATGTCCCGCACCTCGGATCGCGTCCCCTCCGGGAACATGGAAGCAGCGCTCGCGGTCAGCGGTGCCGACCGAAGCGCTGCATACAGAAGCACGCCGCGAGCGCTCTGGGGAAGCAGCGGGACCTGGAGCGCTCGGCGTGACACCACTGTATCCCCTGAATATAAAATTACCATCCACTGTACCCCCTGAATATAATACTGCCATCTACTGTACCCCTGAATATAATACTGCTATCTACTGTACCCCCTGAATATAATACTGCCTCCTTCTGTACCCCCTGAATATAAGATTGCCACCCACTGTATCCCCTGAATATAAAATTACCATCCACTGTACCCCTTGAATATAATACTGCCACCCACTGCACCCCCTGAATACTGCCAACTACTGTACCACAAATATAATACTGCCCCCTACCGTCCCCCCTGAATATAATTCAGTAACCCACACTCTGAGCCCCTGAATATAATCCTGCCACACACTGTGCCCCTGATTATAATACTGCCACACACTGTGCCCCTGAATATTATACTGCCACACATTGTACCCCTGAATATAATCCCGCCACACACTGTACCCTTGAATATAATCCTGCCACACACTGTACCCCTGAATATAATCCTGCCACACACTGTACCCCTGAATATAATACTGCCCCACATCGTGCCCCTGAACATAATACTGCCACACACTGTGTCCCTGAATATAATACTGCCACACACTGTGTCCCTGAATATAATACTGCCACATACTGTGCCCCTGAGTATAATACTGCCACACACTGTGCCCCTGAATATAAACCCTCAAAAATAACCATGCTATATACTGTACCCTCCCACACATCATACATACATATATCTTGCTTACACACATCTATCTTTCATACACACACATCATTCATACACACACATAATTCATACACACATCATACATACAGTACATAAACGCATCATTCATACACATGCCACCTCCGAACCCCCCCAACACATGCATAATACATACACACACACATCTTACATACACATACATCCTAATACACTCGCCGCCTGCAGATCCCTCTGCATAATTAATCTCCACACATCATATATACATCCTTCTAGCTTACACACATCTCCACACATCATACATATACATCTTTCTTACACACATCTATCATTTATACACACACACACATCATTCATACATACAGTACATTCACATACATAATTTATACACACGCTGCCTCTGGACCCCCCATACATACATAATACATACATACGCCTCCAGATCCTCCCAACATAATACATGTCCACACATCATACATATACATCTTGCTTACACACATCTATCATTTATACACACACATCATACATACAGTACACATACATCATTCATACACACGCCGCCTCTGTACCCCCCACACATGCATAATACATACACATCATACATATACATACACCTGCCGCCTCCAGATCCCCCAACAAAATACATGTCCACACATCATACATATATCCTTCTAGCTTACACACAACATTTATCATTCATACAACATACAGTATATACACACACATTATTCATACACATGCTGCCTCCAGACCCCAAATCCCCCCCTCCTCTGTACCCCAAATCTCATATCATCCCTCCCCTCCCCCCCCCTCCTCTGGACCTCATATCTCATATCACCCCCCCACCACCCCCCCCCCACTCCTCTGGACCCCATATCTCATATCACCCCCCCCCCCCCCAGTAGTCAGGTAGTCTCCTCACATTTTTGGACCATTGTTTCCCAACCAGGGTGCCTCCAGCTGTTGCAAAACTACAACTCCCAGCATGCCCGGATAGCCGTTGGCTGTCCGGGCATGCTGGGAGTTGTAGTTTTGCAACAGTTGGAGGCACCCTGGTTGGGAAACACTGCAGTAGACAGTCCCCTTCACTTACCAGGTGGCTGCATCCAGCAGTGCACCACATTTCATCGACGATGCTGCTACTTTAGGAGTCGGAGGCAAAAGACATTGCGCAGCTCCACCAGATGACGAGCGGTGCGCGGCCATACAGAAACGGCAGCCGCGTAATGATGTAGATCTTAGTGGCGCCCCCTTGCTGTGATTTTGGGAACATCATTACGCAGCCACCATATCTGTACTGCCGCGCACCGCTCGTAAGCTGGGGGAGGAGCCTCTGCGCAGCAGTGAAAGGTATTTCATCTGGGGACGCCAGGTCGGCCCAATGAATGAAAGCCGGAGGCAGAGCGGCTTGCAGCGGCGGGCCCGGGCGACTTGCTGGCAACGGCGGCCCGGGACCTGTTGCTGTAGCATAGCATAGCATAGTATAGTATAGTGAAGTGGCAGGGGGGCCGCGCGGGCCCCCCCGGGCTACGGGCCCAGTCGCGATTGCGATCCTTGCGACCACTATAGCTACGCCACTGCCTGGAGGTACATGTATAGAAAGGGAACAGAAAAAAGAGGCGCTAAGTGTAGGTGTTTACCAAGTAATTGTCAGATATTGTAGACGAGTAGGTACATGGTATTAGGTATATGGTGAGATTTTCCACTCACCTTTCAGTGTTGTGCTGCAGGCACAACACTGTCATGTGCATGTATGAGTGCAATCACTCTGAAGGAATTCTTGTAGCAGCCTTGCGTCCTGGTCCCGGTCATCAGAAGTTGGCGGTCTGGCAGATCAAGGTTTGGAGAGGTAAGCACCCCTCATTGGTGAGGATCGCTGTCCAGGTCTCCTGACGATGCACAGGGTTCCTTGCGAAACGCGTTGTCTTTGTACACTTTTTAATCAATAAACCTGCTTGGTCTTATTACTGCTGCCCTCCGTGAATTTGTGACAGACAGCATCCCTGCAGTGCCGGACAGCGATCCTCACCAGTGAGGGGTGCTTACGTCTCCAAACCTGGAAGAGCCTGGAGGTGGCAGCAGCAGCATGAGGGCCATGCCAACTGAGGGTTGAGTCTGAGGAACCCACCGACAGTAGACTGGGGGTGTCGGAAGTCACTTGGGATGAAGTGGATGACTGAATGAACCAATCAATCACAGCTGCTGGGTTGCTGGTCGAGACACGACTGCTATTTGACACTGGGAGCTCAGACCTCTCGCTGCGACTCCCCTACTCTGCTGCGACCTCTGCCTGTGCCTGATGAATTTAGGCCTCTGCGCCACTCCTCTGTGCACATCCTGGCACTTCTCTGCCTGACATTCTTAGTGCATACATGAGGGGAGTACAATATTCTTCACTACGCTTAAAACAGTATTTGTCTAGAACAGCAGCATGTGTGTACCTTTGGTTGGCCTTTTACAGTAACTAGGCCCTCAAGACTTTATCAGGAACAAAATGGTACAACACTAAGATGTACGTATGTGGTATACACTTATAAGGGCTGTAGAATAGGCTCCACTACACTTAACAGTATTTGTCTAGAACAGCAGCAGGTGTGTACTTTTGGCTGTCCTTTCACAGTATCTAGGCCCTTTAGAGTTTAACAGGTACAAAATAGTACACTACTTAGATGTAGATATGTGGTATGCACTTATGAGGGCAGAAAAATACGCTACACTATGCTTAAATAATTATTTGTGCACAACACCAGCAGTACACAACAGTGCTGCAGCACATAGGCACTGTGTACTAAACCCAAAATTGCACTCTCTCTCTCTCTCTCAAAGACTATTAGGAATGGCCTAATTATTACACATATTATTTTGGTGTATCTTAATACATACCATTAAAAGTGAAGTTTTAAAGGCACTCCCCCTGAAATTTTAGCAATATTATTTGTTATTTTTTTCCATGATTTCTATGTATTATAGTCTACAGACTAGTATAACCAGCAAACCATTTGTTGTGGAACAAAGACACAGAGTTGCGCTAAAAACATATTCCTCCCTCCTCTGCTAAGGTTTCTCCAGCTGAGCCAGCTTGTTCAAACGTATAAGGCAATACATAGCTCTCTGCCTCTCTCTGTAATACAATGCTGTAGACAGTGACTGGGAGGTTAATCGCTGCAGTAAAAATCATTTTTTGTGAAAAACGCACTGCTTTCTGTCCACCAGAACGCTGACGTGACTAGGAGGTGAAAAGCTGCTGGAAAAAGCTTTTCTGTATGACACACAGCGCTGTCTGTCCTATCTCTCTGCAGTGAAAGGAGGAAGTGACTAGCCGGAATATGGCTGCCGATTATATAGGGCTGTGAGATTGTTAAGGATGGGTTAACGTGCGGCCTTAATCTGTGAGTGACTACCGCTGTACTATTTTTGCCGAGTGTCAATACAAGAAAATTCACACCAGGCCAGGTTGGTATGAGTTCCCTCCTCGGTACGGACTACAGGGAGTTCTGCTTTATTACAGGAAGTAAATTTGGTTTTTACATTTGGAAAAAGGAGGGTTAGTTATGACATCAAAATTAGCATGTTACAATTTGATTGGTTGTTCGATTATTGTGTCCATATATGTTAGCATAGCTAGTGTCCATTAATTTCTTGGCAGAAGTTCTCTGTTCATCAGATGTTAAGTCTTTCTACTCCCGCATGAAGTCATTTCAAGGCCTATATTCAGAGTCACGAGCAGATAGCATTCTGATGTAAATGGGTTAAAGGGTAGGTAACAGATATATTTTTCCAGCAGCAATGGCATTTTAGTATTAGTATATTGATCAGTCATTAGACACACAAGGGTCATCCCTATCAATTCCCCCCTAAAAGATATCTGTTACCATACACGACATCTCTCCCTATGGTGCGTTCAGCCTAATAGTCAGGTGGAGAAAAAGAAAAAACGGGTATGGGATGCTTCACTGATTTGAGATTAGCGGCTCCTGGTGAACCGCCCCCCTTTGTACCCAGACTGATCCTTCACCTGAGACTCCTATATTCGCCCTACTCTGTTGGGTGCACTTGCACCATTGGCATACAGGATGGTTGTTCTCATGTGTGGAATTCCCTCAGTCATGCTTGGGTCTGATGTATCAATTAGGTTAAGATAAGCTGAAATAGTAGGTTCAATATCCACATACATTGTCCCTGTTTGAAATGTGGCCTCTACAGAGAAGATTATTGTTTTCTTTACACAGGGGACTAGGCAACATCCAGTTGTCATTCACTGTAGTAGAGATTTGTCAGTATTGTCTTTTCTTCTATTGGCACTCTGTGTATATAGTCCCAGTCAGTCGCCGTGTTCCATCCCACTGCTCTCCAATAGTCACAGTTGTTCCTCCAGTAGTCATCCGTCACACATGTGTATATTGAATTGTCATCCCCATACATAAGACATTGTTTTGGTACCTCGGGACAATTCACTATGTCACAATAATAACATCCTAGCTTAGGGGACCCCCCCCCCCCCCAGAAAGTGTCTCATATGGGGTTAGACCTGTTGGCTGTTGGTGTGTGTTTCTAACAGAGTACAGGGCTATGGGAAGCACTTCTGGCCATGGAAGGGACAGTTCTTTACTGGCCTTTAGGATTTTGTTCTTTAGGGTGCCATTCAGTCTTTCAACTTTCCCACTGCTCTGAGGATGATATGGAGTATGGGGTCCAAGGTATGTTCCCAACATTCTCCAAAGTTCTCTTGTAATATCCGCAATGAAAGCCGGTCCTTGGTCGCTTTCAATTACTTCAAGGATTCCTAATCTGCATACCAGTTCCGTTAGTAGTTTCTTTAAAGTAGTCTTTGCTGTAATATTATTGACTGTGTAGGCTTCTGGTTATCCTGAGAAAATGCCCACTGCTACTAGTACGTACTCAACTTTCCACTTTTGGGCAATTGCATGTGGTCAATAGAGATGTCGCGAATTGTTTGCCGGCAAAAGGTTCCCGGTGAATTTAGCATGTTCGCATTCACATCGCCGGGCGAACATATGTGAAGTTTGATCCGCCGCCCTATACTTTAACATTGCAGTAAACTTTACAGCCAATCAGCAGCAGTCCCTCCCTTCCAGACCCTCCTACCTCTTGCACGGATGCCATTTTACCCTCATTCAGCATGCTGCAGGCTTAGGAAGTGGAGGGTCAGAGAAGCTGCTTCTGCTGTATACAGAAAGCGATAGCTAGGTTGCTGCTAGGTGGTGTATTCAGGGTCCAGTTTACTTCTAAAGCACTAGTGTAACATCTGCTTTAAGGACAGCACCCAAAAAAGCCCCTTTTAGGGCTGAAAGATATCAGTCCGTGTGTCTTGAAACAGCTGGAGGCACCCTGGTTGGGAGGGAACCGCTGGTTAAAAGGGGTACTCCAGAATCAAACTTAAGTCCCTTCAAGCAACTAACTACTACAGTATTCAAAGGGCCGAAAGATATCAGTACGTGTGTTTTGCAACAGCTGGATGCACCCTGGTTGGGGACCACTGCTTAAAAGGGGAACTCAGCTGGCAAGCTTTTTTTCTTTAAAGCAACTAACTACTACAGTATTCAAAGGGCTGAAATATATTAGTCCGTGTGTTTTGCAACAGCTGGAGGCACCCTGGTTGGGGACCACTGCTTAAAAGGGAAACTCCGCTGGCAAGCTTTTTTGCTCATTGTCACACTAGTGCAAATCACATTTGATGTGACAGTTGTGCAAATAAAAAGAAAACTTTTTGGGCTGTTAAATAAAACCAGTCACTGTCAGTTCACGTCACAGTTGCCAGTTTTTTTGCCTGCAGGGCAAATTGTGTCACCCTAGTGCAAATCACATTTGGTGTGACACTTGTGCAAATTCAACCAAAAAAATGACAGGCAGAGGAAGGCTACCCTGTAGGGGACGTCGTGGTGCTGGGATTCCCTTTGGCCCTAGAATTGCCAGTGTTCAGAGGCCACGTACCCTGAACCCCAAAAGTTCTGAGGACTTAGTTGACTGGCTATCACAAGACACCCAATCTACTACAGCTTCCGCTCAGAACCTTGACTCACCATCCTTCTCCTCCTCTAGCTTAGCTTCGGGCACCTCTCATGCTACCACTTGCCCGCCTGCCGCCACCACCAACACTAGCACCACAGCAGGTTTACTTGATCCGTCAGAGGGGTTATTTACACATCAGTTTGAAGAAATGAGTGATGCGCAACCATTATTGCCAGAGGATGTGTCTCAGTCAGGCAGCATTACACACATGGAGGTACGGTGTGATGATGATGTTGTACCCGCTGCTGCTTCCTTTCTTGAGGTGTCAGATAGCGGTGAAGGTGTTGATGATGACGATGTGTCCATGGATGCCACATGGATGCCTGCTAGAAGAGAAGAAGAGGGGGAAAGTTCAGATGGGGAGACAGAGAGGAGGAGGAGGAAACGAGTTGGAAGCAGGGGGAGGTCATTGCAAGGAGCTAGTGGCACAGTCAGACAGTATGCATCGGCACCAGGGGTCAGCCAGACGGGACGCCAATCAACGCATGCTGTTGCCACCTCCAGAATGCTGTCATCGCAGAGCTCAGCAGTGTGGCATTTTTTTGTGTGTCTGCCTCTGACAACAGCGAGGCCATTTGCAACCTGTGCCAGAAGAAACTGAGTCTTGGGAAGTCCAACACCCACCTAGGCACAACTGCTTTGCGAAAGCACATGATGTCACATCACAAACGCCTATGGGATCAACACGTCAGTACAAGCAGCACACAAAGTCAAAGCCGCCATCCTCCTCCTGGTCCAGCATCTTCAGCCAGGTCAACCACTGCTTCCCTCCTTGCCCCCTCTCAACCATCCGCCTCTCCGTCTGTCGCCTTGAGCAGTTCCTGCTCATTTGCCCACAGTCAGGTGTCTGTCAAGGAGATGTTTGAGCGCAAGAAGACAATGTCTCAAAGTCACCCCCTAGCCCGGCGTCTGACATCTGGCTTGTCAGAACTGCTAGCCCTCCAGCTTTTACCATACAAGCTGGTGGAGTCTGAGGCCTTTAAACAATTTGTAGCCATTGGGACACCGCAGTGGAAGGTACCCGGCCGAAAATTTTTTGCACAAAAAACAATCCCCAACCTGTACTCCATTGTGCAAAAGGAAATTATGGCATGTCTGGCACACAGTGTAGGAGCAAGGGTCCATCTGACCACTGATACCTGGTCTGCAAAGCATGGTCAGGGCAGGTATATCACCTAAACTGTGCATTGGGTAAACCTGGTGACGGCTGCCAAGCATGGAATGTGTGGCTCTGGAGAGGAGTTGGTGGCACCGCCACAACCTGCTGCCACCTCCTCTACTTCTCCTACTCCATCCTCTTCCATAACATCCTCAGCTGAGTCCTCTTCCACTGCTACGTCTTGCTCCACATCACCGGCACCCCCCCAGTTCCCCAGGTGCTATTCCACATCCCGGATACGGCAGTGTCACGCCATCTTGGGGTTGACTTGCCTCAAAGCAGAGAGCGCTCCTGTCGGCCCTGAATGCACAGGTGGACCAGTGGCTGACTCCGCACCAACTGGAGATCGGCAAGGTGGTTTGTGACAACAGAACAAATTTGTTGGCGGCATTGAGGTTGGGCAAGTTGACACATGTGCCGTGCATGGCACATGTGTATAATCTGATTGTACAACGTTTTGTGCTCAAGTACCCAGGCTTACAGGATGTCCTGAAGCAGTCTAGGAAGGTTTGTGGCCATTTCAGGTGTTCCTACACGGCCATGGCGCACTTGTCAGATATCCAGCAGCGAAACAAAACGCCAGTGAGGCGCTTGATTTGCGACAGCCCGATACGTTGGAATTCAACACTCCTAATGTTCGACCGCCTGCTCCAACAAGAAAAAGCCGTCAACGGATATTTGTATGACCGGGGTGCTAGGACATCATCTGCAGAACTGGGAATTTTTTTGCCACGTTACTGGAGGCTCATGCGCAATGCCTGTAGGCTCATGCATCCTTTTGAGGAGGTGACAAACCTGGTCAGTTGAACCCAAGGCACCATCAGCGACATCATACCGTTTGTTTTTTTCCTGGAGCGTGCCCTGCGAAGAGTGCTGGATCAGGCAGTAGATGAGCGGGAAGAGGAAGAGTTGTGGACACCATCACCACCAGGAACAGCCTTATCAGCATCGCTTGCTGGACCTGCGGCAACGCTGGAAGAGGATTGTGAGGAAGAGGAGTCAGAGGAGGAATGTGGCTTTGAAGAGGAGGAGGAAGACCAACCACAGCAGGCATCCCAGGGTGCTCCTTGTCACCTATCTGGTTCCTGTAGTGTTGTACGTGGCTGGGGGGGGAAGAAGATGATACCTTCACTGACATCACTGAGGACGAGGAACGGGACATGAGTAGCTCGGCATCCGTCCTTGTGCAAATGGGGTCTTTCATGCTGTCGTGCCTGTTGAGGGACCCTCGTATAAAAAGGATGAAGGAGAACGACCTGTACTGGGTGTCCACGCTACTAGACCCCCGGTATAAACATAAAGTGCCTGACATGTTACCGCATTACAGCAAGGCGGAAAGGATTCAGCAGGTCCAAAATAAATTAAGAAGTATGCTGTACACAGCGTATAAGGGTTATGTCACAGCACAACAGGGATCTAACAGGGGAAGAGGTGAAAGTAATCCTCCTCCTCCTCCTCCCACGAACACACCGGCAAGGACAGGATGCTGTACAGACATGCTGTTCATGGAGGACTTGCAGAGCTTTTTAAGTCCTACGCATTGCCACAGCCCTTCGGGGTCCACCATCAGAGAACGACTTGACCGACAGGTAGCAGACTACCTGGCCTTAACCGCAGTTATCGACACTCTGAGGAGCGATGAACCCCTTGACTACTGGGTGTGCTGGCTTGACCTGTGGCTTGAGCTATCCCAATTTGCGCTCCAACTTCTGGCCTGTCCCGATTCAAGTGTCCTGTCAGAAAGGACCTTCAGTGCAGCAGGAGGTATTGTCACTGATAAGAGGAGTCGCCTTGGTCAAAAAAGTCTGGATTACCTCACCTTTCTTAAGATGAATGAGGGATGGATCCCAAAGGGACTGACACTGGGCGATACATTTGACTGAACAAGGCCTGATCAGATGAGCTGCCTTGGGCTAAAAATGGTCCACACGCTGCTGTATTTGAACTCTGAATGCCGGATGACTTGCGTGACTTATCCGCCACCAACTAGGGTTCAAGCCGCAATGTTTTAGGGCACTTTCTGCCTGGCGAAACAAACAGAATTTTTTCTGGCTGCTGCTACAGCAGCGGCTGCGATAATACCAAATTTTCCAGCCAGGTGTACATGCCTAATTTTTCGGGCCTCTGCTGCTGCACTTGTTATGTTGCTGCAATTTTTCTGGCCACTGCTACAGCTGCGGCTGTGACAATACCCAATTTTTCATCCATGTGTACATGCCTAATTTTTCTGGCCTCAGCTGCTGCACTTTTCCTGGTGCTGCAATTTTTCTGGCTGCTGCTACAGATGCGGCTGTGACAATACCAAATTTTTCATCCATGTGTACATGCCTAATTTTTCTGGCCTCAGCTGCTGCACTTGTTATGGTGCTGCAATTTTTCTGGCCGCTGCTACAGAAGCGGCTGCAACAATATCAAATTTTTCAGGCATATGTACATGCATAATTTTTCTGGTACTCTCTGCTGACATCTCTGTCCATTTTAGCAACCGTGGATATTAGATGTATGCTAAAGGTAGCATGGTGGCTCAGAGGTTAGCACTGCTGGCTTGCAGCGCTGGGGCCTTGGGTTCAAATTCCACTATGTGCTGCCTAATATGGGGGAATCTTATGTGCTACCTAAAGGGGAGCTCTAACTATGTGCTAATAACATGGGGGAATCTATGTGCTGCCTAAAGGGGGGGATCTAACTATGTGCTGCCTAAAGGGGGGCTCTATGTGCTGTCTAAAGGGGGCTAAAGCACGTTATTCCAAACCATTTAGGAATGTTAGGTGATTTATGCCCTTTATGAATTAAAACCAGACTCTGCATCAACTATGTAATTTTACATGGGAGTTCTGCCATGGATCCCACTCTGGCACGCCACAGTCCAGGTGTTAGTCTCCTTGAAACAACTTTTAAATCACTATTGTGGCCAGAAAGAGTCCCTGTGGGTTTTAAAATTCGCCTGCCCATTGAAGACTTTTGCAGAAAATTTTATGTTCGCGACATCACTAGTGTTCAATCTGGATCCTCTGAAATGAGTAGCAAGGTTTGGCCAAGTGTTTCTTCGGAGTAACTTCTGTTCTTCCATGGTTGCAGGTGTTGCAAATGTCACATCCCTTGACATATTGTTCAACTTGTGTTGTTATTCCTGGTGCAAGGTAGATTTTGTTGATAGAAGTGATAATTTGTTTTTTTCCTCTGTGGGTGACTCCATGAGCCCATTTAGTCACCCCCGGGTAAAGGGCTTGAGGAAGGCAAATTCTGTGTGCTTTTCTCCATAGGCCATCCGATTCATTTACAGTGGTCCCTCAACATATGATATTAATTGGTTCCAGGGGAACCATCATATGTTGAAACCATCATATGTCGAGTACATATGTCTATGTAAAAATGGTAATTGGTTCTGGGGCCTCGGAACCATTGTATGTTGAATACATATCTCTATGGGAAACTGCTAATTGGTTCTGGGATGACCATTGTATGTGGAGTGTATGGGGAGTGTTTAACAAACCAGGGTGCCTCCAGCTGTTGCACAACTACAACTCCCAGGATGCATGTACAGCCATTGACTGTCTGGGCATGCTGGGAGTTATAGTTTTGCAACAGCTGGAGGCATACTGATAGGGAAACATTGATGTATGGGGTGTATAGTGTGTATATGTATTGTATGTGATGTGTGACATCGCATACAGTACTGTACAGTTCTTTAAATACCTTCAGGGGAGACAGAATGTCCTCCATTACCATCCTGCCGACTACAGCTCTATAGGAAAGGAAGGGGAGGGCAGCCAGCAGCTCATTGGATGTCTGCAGCAAGATGCTGCAGGCTATTGGCTATGGCTGCACTGGGGGGCGGGGCTTACACGGAGCTCACAGTGGAAGCCTGTATGAGTTAGCAGGACAGAATGTGAGTAACAGGAGGCAGAACGGGGCACATGGGGCACATTAAACAACTATCTGTCAGTTGCTGAAGTTGTCAGCGCTGTCAGATAGCTGTTTGTACGATGGCCCCGACACACAGCAGCATCATATGTTGAGGCTGCCTTCAACATACGATGGGCTCTGAGAGGCCATCATATGTTGAAATGATCATATGTCGGGGCCATCATAAGTCGAGGGGTCACTGTACTTCAGCTCCCATTTTCTCCCATATCCTCTTTCCCTTGTCAAAGGCTTGAGTCTGGAACTGTTTCAGCGTCTTGAGTCCGGGGTTCTCCTTTTCCTCTTCTGGTTCTTTTGATCCTTTTTTCTATCTTCTTCTCACCACATATACCCCTGATTCCTCTTGAGCAAGGGGCAGTATTGCAGTTTCTTTAGTTGCCAAGAAATTTCCTTTGGCTTCTTCAGAGTCCAATCTTCCGTGCGCTTTGACTTAGTTACATAGTTACATAGTACGGTTGAAAAAAGACATACGTCCATCAAGTTCAACCAGGGAATTGAAGGGTAGGGGTGTGGCGCGATATTGGGGAAGGGATGGGATTTTATATTTCTTCATAAGCATTAATGTTATTTTGTTCCAGGAATGTATCTAATCCTGTTTTTAAGCTGTTAATTTTTCCTGCTATGACCAGTTCCTGAGGTAGACTGTTCCATAAGTTCACAGTTCTCATGGTAAAGAAGGCATGTCGCCCATTGAGACTAAATTTTTTCTTCTCCAGATGGAGGGAGTGCCCCCTCGTCCTTTGGGGGGGGTTTAACATGGAACAGTTTTTCCCCATATTTTTTGTATGGGCCATTAATATACTTATATATATTTATCATATCCCCCCTTAACCCCTTAAGGACCCGGGCTTTTTCCATTTTCAATTTTTCCTCCTTAACTTTAAAAAATCATAACTCTTAAAAATTTTCACCTAAAATTATATATAATGGCTTAATTTTTGCGTCACTAATTCTACTTTGTAATGACATTAGTCATTTTACCCAAAAATCTACGGTGAAACGGGAAAAAAAATCAATGTGCGACAAAATTGATGAAAAAACACAATTTTGTAAGTTTTGGGGGCTTCTGTTTTTACGCAGTACATTTTTTGTAAAAAATGATACCTTATCTTTATTCTGTAGGTCCATACGGTTAAAATGATACCCTACTTGTATAGGTTTGAATTTGTATCACTTCCGAAAAAAATCATGAATACATGCAGGAAAATTTATACGTTCAAAATGGTAATCTTTTGACCCCTATAACTTTTTTATTTTTCTGTGTTCAGGGTGCTATGAGGGCTCATTTTTTGCGCCGTCATCTGAAGTTTTTAGCGGTACCATTTTTGTTCTGTTCAGACTTTTTGATCACTTCTTATTCACTTTTTTGTGGTATAAAAAGTGATCAAAAATGCGCTATTTTGGACTTTAGAATTTTTTTGCGCGTACGCCATTGAACGAGCGGTTTAAAAAGCGGTATATTTTTATAATTAGGACATTTCCGCACGTGGTGATACCACATATGTTTATTTTTATTATTATTTACATAATGTTTTTCTTATTTTTGGAAATGCCGGGTGATTCAAACTTTTATTAGGGGAAGGGATAATTGAAAGGGTTAATGATTTTTTTACACTTTTCTTATGCAATATTATAGCTCCTATAGGGGGCTATAACATTGCATGTACTGATATTTTACACTGATTGATCCATATTCATAGGAATGGATCAATCAGTGTTTTCGGCGATTGAATGCTCAAGCCTGGATCTCAGGCTTGAAGCATTCATTCGTCGATCGGACAGCACAGGAGAAGGTAAGAAGACCTCCTCCTGTGCTACAGCTGTTTGGGATGCCGCGCTTATACCGCGGCGATCCCGAACAGCTCCCTGAGCTAGCCGGGCACTTTTACTTTTGTTTTTAGCCGCGCGGCTCAGCTTTGAGCACGCAGCTAAAGGGTTAATAGCTATTAGAGGCGGGTCCCGGCTTCACTATGACGCCGGGCCCGCCGCGATATGATGCGGGGTCACCGTGTGACCCCGCGTTATATCGCAGAACCGGGACTCATGACGTACGCATACGTCATGGGTCCTTAAGAGGTTAAACATCTCTTCTCAAGACTAAACAATTGTAATTCCTTTAATCGCTCCTCATAGTTAAGATGTTCCATGCCTCATATTAGTTTAGTCACGCGTCTCTGCACCCTTTCCAGCTCCACAGTGTCCCTTTTATGGACTGGTGCCCAAAACTGAACAGCATATTCCAGGTGAGGCCGTACCAATGCTTTATAAAGGGGGAGTATTATGTCCCTGTCCCTCAAGTCCATGCCTCTTTTTATACATGACAATATCCTGCCGGCCTTGGAAGTAGCAGCCTGACATTGCATGCTATTCTGTAGTCTGTGATCTACAAGTACACCCAGATCCTTCTCTACCAGTGACTCTGCCAGTTTAATCCCCCCTAAGACATACGATTGCTACTTGTTAAGGCAGGTTTAAGGCTTCAATCAAGGTCCTGACAGCTTCAAAGTTCTTTATAGGGGTTTCACTTGCAGTCATGTACCCCCTCAAGGACCATTTTAATCCGAAGTCCAGCGCCACTCCATGCCCATAGGCAGAGTCCGTGAAGATGTTGGTGGATGTTGTCCTTCCAAAATGCGGCAGGCTTCAGCTAAGGCAATGAGTTCCGCCTCTTGTGCTGAAACACGGGAAGGGAGTAGTCTTGCCAGCAGAACTTTGAATGGGCTTACCACTGAGTATCCTGTGTGGAAGTTGCCACTTTCATCAGCATATCTGGACCAGTCTGTGTAGAGAGTAAAGGTTGTATTGTCCAATGGTGTTTCTTTGACCGTTGGTAGATGTGATGTCTCCATTTCCATGACCTCTAAACAATTGTGCTTAGGGTCACCGAGGTCTTCATTTTGTTCAATTTGTTTTTCTTCATCATACCCCCTCGAGAGAGGAAGCAGGGGATGGATTCAGGATTGCGTATCTTTGAAGAGTGACTTTATACGGAAGTAGGAGAGAGAGCATTGAAGCCTCACTTGTCTTTGTAGAGAAAGTGGATTTGTTTGGCATCGAGTCAAAATAACTTTCAGATCATATGAAGTGAGGATAATGATAGAATGTCGAAGAATGATGTCCAAAGTCTTGTCCAAAAGGTCTTTAGCAGCTATCACAGTTCAAAGTCTGGTGGGTGCAGTTTGTGCAACAGGATCTAGTCTGCATGAGTACTATCCCAAAGGTCTCAATTTTTCTCCATGTTTTTGTGCAAGGACTCCAGAGGCATGACCCTTTCAGAGACAAACAGATAAAACGATAGTTCATAGTATGGGATGTCAAGTGCAGGAGCGGATATGATACGGTCTTATAGGTGGTTCAAACACTGTATGGCTTCCCATGAAAGTGGTTGATTCTGAGTCATAGCTGGAATGGCATTATATAGAGGTTGCATCAGTGCTGAGGCATCCAGAATCCATTGTCGGCAGTAAGTGATCATACCAAGGAAAGCCTGTAGTTGCTTGATAATTGTAGGTACAGGAATCTCTTGTATGGCTTGCTTCCTGTCTTCCGTGAGGTATTTAGCACTTTAAGAGATACAATGTCCTAGGAAGAAAACTTTTTGTTGTGCCCATTAAACTTTCCCAAGGGACACCTTGCAGTTGATTGAAGAAAGAAAAGATAGTAGATCAACTGAAGTGGTGGCACACTCATCTTGTGATGTGGCACAGAGTAGAAGGACATCCACATATTGAAGTAAAGTCACATTAGGATGGGCACATAACCATGGATGCAGACAAGTGGATAAGGCTTGAGAAAAGTGATTGGGGGAGTTTTGAGCTCCCTGTGGCAAGCATGTCCAGGTGTATTGTCCTCCTTGGTGAGTAAAGGCAAAGAGGTATTGGCAGTCTGGAAGCAAAGGAATGCTGAAGAAAGCATTGGCTAAGTTTGGAACAGTAAAAACTTGGCATCTGGTGGTATCGAGCTGAGCAGAGTATGTAAGTTGGGAACAATGGGAGTATCCAGAACTGTGGCAGCATTAATGGCACAATGGTCATGTACCATGCGGAACTTCTCAGGTTGTCCTTTTGGTGTTGTCTTCTTTACTGGAAACAAATGAGTGTTAGCTGGGAAAACACATTTAATTAAGTCTTCATTCTTGAGAAAAGTTGCGATTTGCTCAGAGAGAAGTTTCTTGGTTTTCCTTGAGTGGATACTGGGGTACTCTAGGTATCTTTGCTCCTGGTTTTAAGAAGACCTTAACAGGCAGAACAGGCAAGAGTCCAATATCATCTGGGCCTTTGGACCATACACAGTCAGGAATTTGTTGTAGATAGACATCGGGTATAGTCTTTGTTGGGATGTTCATGACCATCAGTCGATAGGCAAGTTGACAGCATCCACCAGAGCTTGGACTGTTTCTTATGTTTTAGAGATAAGCCTGATTTCTTGAAATGTTGGTATTGGCTTGTGATTCTCAATACTGGATACTATTGCATTGGCACAGATATTAGGAAGAAATCCAAAGAGTCAAGAACTGATGGGTGGAATGGTCAGAGAGGAAATTTCCTTCTCTCCAGCTAGATCAAGAATGTGGTGTATTGTGGACTGAAGCTGCCTTATGCAGGCATCATGTTGGGCAGAGGAATATTTGGGACCAACAACATGTATTATCATGTTGCAAGGCAGTGTCCCAGAGCCTGTAATGGCCAGTTGGGAGGTTGAAACGGGCCCTTGTTGTAGTACCAACAGATCAGAGTCATGTTGTATACTATTCCCCCCTGCCTGCACTAAGGCAGCAGCAAGGCCTTCTTTATGCTGAAGATATGGATTTACAGGGTTAACTATAGCTTGCACTTGCAGGGTTTCCATGGAACCCATGCCAATCCGGAGTAGGGTGTTATTCCAGATCTTTGTTCCAAGGGGCGGTTTAAAAAAACATTCAGACACCATATTTGCTAAAATGGTTTGTTACATGTTACTTTTGGAGGTATTAGGAGGCACATGAAATTGCACCACAGTAGGTGTGATTGTATTAACAAGTGAAAGGGGTCTCTTTCCTGGGGACTGATGATGATGATTAAAGATGAGCGAATCGAAGTTGACCAACCCGAATTTGTTACAAATTTCATGAAAAATTCGATTCGCAATGAATGCGAATATCGCCACAATTCGATCGCGCAAATCGCTTAATTAAACTCCATTTTACAGCGTTCCAGGCTATTGGATATCTAAGATGGCGGATCCACATGTGAGTACATGGGGCAGGGGATTATGGGAGGGCGGGAAACCGAGGCGGGAATGAAGGTAGGTGGGCTGACCCTGAATCACATGTGAGATGCAGCCTATCAGTGTTCACTGACCCCTGTGATGTCACAGCCCCTATATAATCGGCGGCCATCTTGCCTCTCTTCATTACATCTATGCACTCAGATAGAGAGGACGGGACTGCGTGTGTGTGAATAGCTCATCCCACAGTGTTACACTGCAACTGCTAGTCACATCAGCATTAGGGAAAGATATGAGTGCAGAGTGCTTTGCTGTTCACACTGAGAAGGATCATTGATAGCTAAACCTCCTCATTCACGTTATTGAGCATTGCAGCAGAGAGGGGCAGATACCTGTCAGCTGCCTCATACAGATCTCCAATCTGCCTGAACTTTCTGAAGCATCTTATCTCCTCATTTTTCAGCCCAATTGAGTTTTTTTTTGCTCCACAAATCTTCTGCTGCTCAGAATTGTGTGACAGAGTGCAATTTAGGGTTTAATCCCCTGTATTTTTTTTTTTTTTGTGGTGCTGCACTGTTGGGTCCTGCTGCTGTTTAGAAGTACGTGATTGTTCAGTGGACTGTAGTGCATTTTTACCATTTTGTACCTGTTAAGGGGCTACATACTGTGCAAGTCCAAACAATAGTATTCACCGGCTGTTTTATTTTTTTTATTCTTTTTTTTTAAATACAGAGTTTTTTTCTACGTATAGTTACGCATATTACTGCCCTCATCAGTGCATACCGCATAGATAAATCCAAGTATTGTACCATTTAGTACCTGTTAATCTGTCAAGGTGCTCCATACCGTCAAAGTCCAAACAATAGTATCCACCGGCTGGTGTTTTTAAAAAATAGAGTTTTTTCTGCCTATAGTTGCACATCTTACTGCCCTCATCAGTGCATACTGCATACGTACATCCAAGAAGTGTACCATCTTGTACCTGTTAATCTGTAAAGGGCCTTCATACTGTGAAAGGACAGCCGTAAGTAATCACCTGCTGCTGTTCTAGACAAATACTGTTTAACCCCTTAAGGACGCAGGACGTAAATGTACGTCCTGGTGAGGCGGTACTTAACGCACCAGGACGTACATTTACGTCCTATGCATAACCGCGGGCATCGGAGCGATGCCCGTGCCATGCGCGGCTGATCCCGGCTGCTGATCGCAGCCAGGGACCCACCGGCAATGGCCGACGCCTGCGATCTCGCGGGCGTCTGCCATTAACCCCTCAGGTGCCGGGATCAATACAGATCCCGGCATCTGCGGCAGTGCGCGATTTGAATGAATGATCGGATCGCCCGCAGCGCTGCTGCGGGGATCCGATCATTCATAACGCCGCACAGAGGTCCCCTCTCCTTCCTCCGTCCGGCTCCCGGCGTCTCCTGCTCTGGTCTGTGATCGAGCAGACCAGAGCAGGAGATCGCCGATAACACTGATCTGTTTTATGTCCTATACATAGAACAGATCAGTATTAGCAATCATGGTATTGCTATGAATAGTCCCCTATGGGGACTTTTCAAGTGTAAAAAAAAATGTAAAAGTAAAAGTAAAAAAAAAAGTGAAAAATCCCCTCCCCCAATAAAAAAGTAAAACGTCCGTTTTTTCCTATTTTACCCCCAAAAAGCGTAAAAAAAATTTTTTATAGACATATTTGGTATCGCCGTGTGCGTAAATGTCCGAACTATTAAAATAAAATGTTAATGATCCCGTAAGGTGAACGGCGTGAACAAAAAAAAAAAAGTCCAAAATTCCTACTTTTTTAATACATTTTATTAAAAAAAAATTATAAAAAATGTATTAAAAGTTTTTTATATGCAAATGTGGTATCAAAAAAAAAAGTACAGATCATGGCGCAGAAAATGAGCCCCCATACTGCCGCTTATACGGAAAAATAAAAAAGTTAGAGGTCATCAAAATAAAGGGATTATAAACGTACTAATTTGGTTAAAAAGTTTGTGATTTTTTTTAAGCGCAACAATAATATAAAAGTACGTAATAATGGGTATCATTTTAATCGAATTGACCCTCAGAATAAAGAACACACGTCATTTTTACCATAAATTGTACGGCGTGAAAACGAAACCTTCCAAAATTAGCAAAATTACGTTTTTCGTTTTCATTTCCCCACAAAAATAGTGTTTTTGGGTTGCGCCATACATTTTATGATATAATGAGTGATGTCATTACAAAGGACAACTGGTCGCGCAAAAAACAAGCCCTCATACTAGTCTGTGGATGAAAATATAAAAGAGTTATGATTTTTAGAAGGCGAGGAGGAAAAAATGAAAACGTAAAAATTAAATTGGCCAAAATGGGCTGAGTCCTTAAGGGGTTAAAGAGTAGTGTAGAGTATTGTAATACCCTCATAAACGCACTAAGTATGTCAGGCAGAGAAGTGCCAGGACGTGCACAGAGGAGTGGCAGAGGCCTAAATACTTCAGGCAGAGTTGGCAGCAGACTTGGGGCGAGTGGCAGCAGAAGTCGTAGCGAGAGGCCTGAGCTCCCGTTATCAGCCAGAGGTCGTGTCTCCAACAGCAACCCATCTGTCGTCGTCCACATCCTCACAAGTGACATCTGACACCCCCAGTCGGTGGGTTCCTCAGACACAACCCTCAGTTAGAAAAAAACAAAGAAGGAGCGCTCCATGGTGTAATATCGCCAAATCAATGTAAGACACTAGGTGATAGTAGCACTTACCAGAACAAGTTGTGCATAGGCCAGCACAACTTGGGTGAAGGTGTATAACAATGGTCCACTGCTGCCGTGCCACCGGTGTAGCAATTGCAAAACAAAAACCTCAAAGGAAAGCGGAATTCAGGCGCTGAAGGACCAGACAAGGTGGAGACAGTAAAACATTTATTGCCAGTATGCAACGCGTTTCGCGCATGTGTGCTTCATCATGCCTGATGAAGCGCACATGCGCGAAACGCGTTGCATACTGGGAATAAATGTTCTACTGTGTCCACCTTGTCTGGTCCTTCAGTGCCTGAAGTCCACTTTCCTTGGAGGTTTATGTTTTGCAATTGCTACAACCCTCATTTGGCATGGCCCGGTAGCAGTCCCTGTCCTCCCATTGCCTTTGTCCTATGCTGTTCCCTCTCCTAAAAAAGTATCTTATGCTGTGGGTTCAGCGCCACTATTTACTGAGGATGATCTAATAGAGGACAGTCAGCAGCTACTGGACAGCCAAGAAGGGGAGGAGACATGCGCCGCTTGCTCCGCTAGGCGGCCAAGTAGTGATGTGGAGAGTGACGTGGGAGGCGGTGTTTCAAGTGTTCAGGGTCCTGAAGCAGACACTGTTTGGGAACCTGAGGAGGACATCAGTGATGTGCACACACCTGTTGATGATGATGAAGCCGAACGCAATTGGGAGCCGGGTGCAGAAAGGGCTTCATCATCATCAGGAGAAGAGAGTTGCAGGTTGCCCTTGAGGCGGCAAGGCGGTAGCAGGGTTGGCAGTCAGCGTGGTGGCAGGAGTGGAAATTCTGGAGCCAAACGTGCCCGGGGGAGACCACCTGCTTCACGGCAGCCTACCTTTCCAGGAGGTAGTGGAACGGGTTCCTGGAGACGGCACCAGTAGCAGTCAATTAGTGCAGACTGCGGGTGGGAAAATCAGCTACTCGGCGGTGTGCAAGTTTTTCATAAGGCATCCGGAGGAGGTTCACGTAGCCACATGCAAGATCTGTCGGCAGAAGGTGAAGCGTGGCCAGGTTCCCAATGTCGGTACCACGGCCCTGCGTCAACACATGCTACGCCACCATAAAGCAGCCTGGGAGAACCGTGGCTCCGATGTAGTGGTCCAGCCTGCTGTATCACCCAGTGGCCATCCGCTCCCTCCTTCATCCAGCCAAGGCTCCACCACCTCAGCCGAAGGGAGCCATGTGTCAAACCCTCCTTCTGTCGCTCCTGCTTCTCCCGATTTTAGTCAGCCATTCCGCCAACAATCCATCGGCAAAGCCATGTCCAAGAGACAACAGTATGCGCCCACTCATCCAACGGCGCAGAAGTTGAATGTGCTCATGTCCAAGTTGCTGCTGTTGCAGTCCCTCCCTTTTCAAGTGGTGGACTCTGCACCTTTCAGAGAATTGATGGCTTGTGCCGAGCCGAGGTGGAGAGTCCCAAGCCGTCATTTCTTTGAGAAGAAGGCAGTACCAGCCCTGCATAAGTTTGTACAAGAGAAGGTGGGCCAGTCCTTGAGCCTGTCGGTGTGTTCAAAAGTGCACGGCAGCGCCGACGTGTGGAGCTGTAACTACGGGCAGGGACAATACTTGTTTTTTACGGCCCACTGGGTAAATGTGGTTCCTGCACAGCCACAACAGCAACTTGGACAGGTCACACCGCTTCCTCCTCCACGCTCTCGCTCCCAGGCAGTTGGTCCTGTTACAGTGTGCGACGCCGCCTCCTCATCCTCCACAGTGTCCTCGGCCTCCACTGCATGTCCAAATCTCGGTGGCCCTTCATCGTACCATGTGTGTAGAGCACGGCGATGTCAAGCTGTTCTTCACATGGTTTGCCTTGGCGAACAGAGTCACACAGGGGAGGAACTGCTAAGTTAATTCGTAAAGAAATCCGAGTATGGGTTACTCCACAAAATCTGGAAATGGGAACCATGGTGACCGACAATGGGAAGAACAGTGTGTCCACGCTGCGACAAGGAAGTGTGAAACATGCGCCCTGCATGGCACACGTGTTGAATCTGGTTGTCAAGCATTTCCTCAAGTCTTCACCCCATTTGCAAAACATCCTGAAAATGGCAAGGAAACTGTGCATGCACTTCAGCCACTCATACACCGACAAGCACACCTTCCTTGAGCTGCAGTGTCAGAACGGTATCCCACAACAATTTGTGACGTTGCCACATGTTGGACAGACTATACGAACAAAGAAAAGCCATCACCGATTTCTTGATGATCCAAGCAGATAGGAGTACTCCCCTGTGTAATTTCAATGTGAACCAATGGCAGCTCATACGTGACACCTGCCTTTTGCTGAGGCCCTTTGAGGAAGCCACATTATTTGTAAGTCGCTTGGATTACGCCATGAACGACGTAATTACACTCCTACATTTCCTACAACAAATGATTGAAACCATGGCTGGTCACGGCAATGGAGACATTGCGCTTACATCTCAAGGCTACATGAGCCCGGTGGAGGCTGAACTGGAGGAGGAGGATAATGAGGGGCAGAGGGGAGCACAGTTTAGTTTGGATGAGATGGCAGGTGTTTCTAGTCATCGGAAGGGAGAGGAGGAGCAGGAGCAGCCAGAGGAGCTGGAGGGTTATGAGGAAGGCGAGACAGAGGACCCAGACACCTTGGCAGTATGCAGTGGAGATGGAGGCAGGTAGTCCCTCCGAGTGACTGGCGCAAATGGCAGGATGCATGCTCAGTTGCTTGCGTAGTGATCCCCGAATTGTCAAAATTCGTCAGCGGGTTGACTTCTGGATCTCCACCTTATTAGACCCTCGCTACCATCCCAGAATGGGGGCCTTTTTTACACCCACTGAGAGGGAGGACAAACTGACCTACTACAGAGAGATTCTACGTAGTCAGTTGGCCGATGCCTATCGGCCACATCGTCCATCCACTCGCAGGTCTGACTTGGGGGGCCCTCTGCGCTCACTTTCCACTGCCATGGCTGCTGGGGAGGGATGGCAGGAGCAGTACCAGCTCAATCAGCAGCAGCCTGAGTCTACAGTCGCTGATGAGTAGCTTTCTTCACCCGCATAGTGAAGCAACTCATCAGCAGCAGGTAGACATGGAGCAGGACCTGAACCAGCAGGTGGTGGCATACCTTGACATGACCATGCCAACAACCATTGAAGATCCGCTGGACTTCTGTGCAGCCAAACTTGATTTATGGCCGCAACTAGCAGAGTTTGCCCTGGAAAAGCTGTCCTGCCCGGCCAGTAGTGTACTATCAGAGTGGGTGTTTAGTGCGGCCGGGGCGAACTCGTCTGTCCACTAAAAATGTGGAGAGACTGACGTTTGTCAAGATGAATCAGGGATGGATCAGCCAGGATTTCTAGCCACCAATGCCAGATGCCTCAGAGTAGATTGACCATGCTGCTACACCAACATTTCCCAATTATGGTTGGTTATGAAACCCTCTTGGGTTATCAATTAAGGTTATGAAACCCTCTTTGGTACTGCCATTGCCTGCTCCTGGATCATCCTGTGTCTTTCAGGAACTACTTGCCTCACTGATGCTTCTAGCCTTGGGCCTTTAATTTTTGGAAGTTTAGCAGTAGCTAAATACATGCTTAATGCAAATGTCAACATGGATCTTTAAATGTAAGGGGTTATGAAACCCTCTTGGGTACTGCGAATGCCTGCTCCTGACTCATCCTGTGTCTTTCAGGAACTACTTGCCTCACTGATGCTTCTGGCCTTGGGCCTTTAATTTTTGGAAGTTCAGCAGTAGCTAAGTGAGAAGGCTGGCGCAGCTAGCCTGTGTTTGTGGGAGGGGCGGGGTATCTGCGCTATAAGAACCCACGGCTTCACTAACTCGGCACGCCGCGGGTTTCGTTACATCGTCCTGGTCAGCTGACTGTCGGGTCATCTGACCGGAAGTTCGGTTGGTGTCGGTATGGGTAAGTGGCTGGGACTTGCTGGGGCAGGCGGCAGTGCCCTCTTCGCTCCGAAGGTAAGCCGTGGCTTTGGAGGGACCTCAGCCAGTCCAGCCCTGTTGTTTACGTTGTATCGGGGCACTATTAGGAATCTCATTGTAATATGGGGCCGCATAGCGGGCACAGTGTGAGGCCGCGGGATGCGGCACCATGTGGGCGACATAGGAGTATTTGAGGGGCGGAGGCGGGCACGGGTGTATTGTTGCCTCCCGCCCCTCCCGCGCGCATCTAACCAGAGGTAGGGGCGGCACGTCACGTGTTATAAGGGCAGGTGTTTGCTTCCATATAGTGTATCCAAGGCTTTGCTGTGTTCACACTGTTATGCATTGCACAGTTTGTCTCTCGTTACCAGCCTTTTAGTAGCCCAATTGCAAATCTCAAAAAAAAAAAGAAAAAGGGGGGGGGGGGGAATGGTTTGGGATCATGGCGTCACTATTGCTTGAGGTGGTTGTATCATACACGCTCGTAGCATTCATACGGTACACGCTCGTAGCATTTGTACCAGGCACGCACTCATGGCATTTATACTATACACACGCTCATAGCATTGTTACTGTACACGCTCGTAGCATTCATGGTGTACACACGCTCATAGGATTTATACTCTTCACACGCACGTAGCATCTTACTGTACACACGCTCGTAGCATTTTTTCTGTACTCGCCCATAGCATTCTAGTGTACACACGTTCGTAGGATTTATACTGTAGACACGCACGTAGCATCTTACTACACAGGCTCGCAGCATTGTTACTGTACACGCGCATAGCATTCATAGTGTACACGCGCTCGTAGGATTTATACTGTACACATGCTCGTAGCATCTACTATGCACACGCTCGCAGCATTCATACTGTGCTCACTCTCGTAGCATTCATAGTGTACACACGCTCGCAGCATTTTTTCTGTACTCGCCCATAGCATTCTAGTGTACACACGTTCGTAGGATTTATACTGTAGACACGCACGTAGCATCTTACTACACAGGCTCGCAGCATTGTTACTGTACACGCGCATAGCATTCATAGTGTACACGTGCTCGTAGGATTTATACTGTGCACATGCTCGTAGCATCTACTATGCACACGCTCGCAGCATTCATACTGTGCTCACGCTCGTAGTATTCATAGTGTACACACGCTCATAGGATCTGTACTGTACACACGCTCGCAGCATTTATACTGTACACACGCTCGTAGCATTTTTTACTGTACACGCTCGTAGCATTTGCAGTGTATACACGCTAGTAGGGTTTATACTGTACACGTGTTCATACAGGCACGCGCTCGTAGCTTATACGGTACGCATGCGCGTAGCATTATGCTGTGCACACTTTAAGCAGTTATTCTGTACACGTCGAAATTAATAAATAAATTAAAAAAAATAAAAAATAAAAATGCTCCTTTAATTGTGCTAGCCAGTCGGTCATAGAGTTCTGTACACACATTACCATAATTAAGTCTACGCAGACAGTATTAGTTGTTCGAGGCATATGCTCCCATATTCATTCCTCGCATATAGTCACATAGCCATTCGGTGCACGCTCCTATAATTATATCATTCCGCATCTATGCTCTTTATTTATTTTGCTTTCAACACGGCCCTCCCGTTGTCAGGCGGGGCATATCATGTGTTTATTGTTGCACGTGCACTTGTAGCGTTTGGTGCAGTAGCAGTGTTGCTGCATGGGTTCATTTGGTACAGACGTTACTATGGTTAAGGTTTACATATCACATTGACCTATCACGTCTACAGGTCAGTTCTGTTACAATCTGACACGACTTCAGGTTGGCGTCAATGTCACTACGTACTTTGTGTTATTTAGCAGTAGGGTTAGGCTACTGGCATATAGCTTTATTTAAAAAAAATATATATTTTTAAAAAGAGAATTTTTTTTGTGTTTATTAGTTTATGCATGGTCACTTAATTGCGTTGCTTCAAGCGGTCCAGTCACGTCCACAGGTAAGTCCGATACAACCTGACACGACTTCAGGTTGGCGAGTTTTCCATATTTGGCCGGACCTGTCACGTCCACAGGTTGGTTCAGTCACTACCCGACACGACTTCGGGTCGAGGACGATGTCGTGCATGGTTATTTAGCAGCTGAGATGTGCATACAGGGATATAGCTTGGTTTCGGTTGACGGTTGTCTGTCTCGGTTGTCAGTGATGTAGTTATACTTAGGTTGAGTTTCATGGTCATGCCCGATGCGTAAGTGTTGTCATTACCTGTCACGTCCACAGGTCAGTCACAGTTGCAACCTAACACGATTTTAGGTTGTCGTCTAGGTACTTTTCTCGGTGACATGCTTGCACTTGGGATTGTGCATACGGTCACGGTTTTCATATTTTCACTCTTACTGACATGATTATTGGGTTTTGGCCACTATTCGCTGTAATTAGTATATATCATCAAGGTATCATCATAGTTAATAAAGCGTTTTTGTTTATTATAATGAAGTTTTGCCCTCTATTTAATTCAGGTGTACCTACACGCGGCAGTACATGGCACACCTCTGACTGCCTGATAGTTCATTAGATACTAGGATTAGGTAGGGATGCTACGCTTATGAGCACCAAGCACAAGTGAGAAGGCTGGCGCAGCTAGCCTGTGTTTGTGGGAGGGGCGGGGTTTCTGCGCTATAAGAACCCGCGGCTTCACTAACTCGGCACGCCGAGGGTTCCGTTACGTCCCACCTGAACCCTCCCCTTCTTTCAATAATTCAGGATCATCATAGTTTCAGGTATGCCCTCTATTTAATTCAGGTGTACCTACACGCGGCAGTACATGGCACACCTCTGACTGCCTGATAGTTCATTAGATACTAGGATTAGGTAGGGACGCTACGCTTATGAGCACCGAGCACAAATACATGCTTAATGCAAATGTCAACATTGATCTTTAAATGTAAGGGGTTATGAAACCCTTTTGGGTACCGTGAATGCCTGCTCCTGACTCATCCTGTGTCTTTCAGGAACTACTTGCCTCCCTGATGCCTCAGGCCTTGGGCCTTCAATATTTGGATGTTTAGTAGTAGCTAAATACATGCTTAATACAAATTTCAACATTGATCTTTAAATGTAAGGGGTTATGAAACCCTCTTGGGTATTGCGAATGCCTGCTCCTGACTCAACCTGTGTCTTTCAGGAACTACTTGCCTCCCTGATGTCTCAGGCCTTGGGCCTTTAATTTTTGGAAGTTTAGCAGTAGCTAATACATGCTTAATGCAAATTTCAACAATGATCTTTAAATTCTCGGCGCTCTGCCAGGGCCTTCTCCTACCCCGCAGGGGACGATCCGAGAACCTCACTAAACCATCCAATCGGTAGTAGAGACATGCGGTGTATACAAAGGGCAGGGACTTAATGAACCCGAGCTTATGACCCGCACTTAGTTGGGATTCTTCTTTCCTGACAAATAATTGCAATCCCTGATCCCTATCGCGAACGGGGTTCAGGGGGTTGCCCGCACCTGTCGGTGAAAGATAGACACACGCTGGTCCGTTCAGTGTAGCGCACGTGCAGCCCCGGACATCTGAGGGCATAACACACCTGTTATTGCTCGATCTCGCGATTGATCGTGCAATGTAAGGGGTTATTAATGCCTCTTGGGTACTGCTGATGCCTACTCCTGACTGCTCCTATGTCTTTCAGGAACTACTTGACTTCATGATGCTTCTGGGCTTGGGCCTTTAATTTTAGGATTTTTGAAATACATACATACATACATTCTTAATTTAAATTTCAACATTTATGGTGCAATGTATGGGGTTATTAAACACTCTTGGGTAGTGTTTTTTTTCTTCAAATTTTCTGATAATTATCACTGTAATAAACTTGAATTTTCAAGAATAATAACCATTACACTATTGAACGCTTGTTGCGTGTGATTTTTTTAAGTAAAATTTTCCCCAAAAATACGGAGAGGGATGAACTCTGCTTCTTTATTTCATAAATTATTTTATAGATGAATGTCTTTTGGTGGTCGACCGTCCTGCATTAGAGAGTCTTCTGGACTCTTGGATATGCGCTTGTTCTTAAACAAAGGTACAAAAAACAAAAATGGCTGGTCAGGGCTAGGGAGACGTTGCGCCTACATCTTACGGCCACATGAGCCCTGTGGGGGCTTGTGAGATTAGGTCCTTTGTACCCACACGGCGGGGTCCGGGACACAAATTTTGATTAAAATTTCAAATAAAAAAATCACACATTTCAATTGTCTCCTCATGCTGCAGCCAACTCCAGGCTGCGTCATTCTGGTAATATATAGAGAGCACTCGCTGCCCTAAATTTTCGTTAAAATTTTTCGTCAAAAATGTTTGTCTTTTTTATTAGGGATTGTGAAGCTTTGGTGCGTACTCATGCATCAGCCAACTCCAGCCTGTGTCATTCAGGCAATATATGGTTTACTGATGGCGCTGCTGGGCCTGGGTCTGGGAATTTCAAATTTTTTCATAGGTAGCACCCGCTATCCAAAAGTCTTCTTCAGAAATTTCTACAATTGTTGTGTTTTTTTGGAGGGGATTGTGAAGCCCTAGTGTGTACTCATGCATCAGCCAACTCCAGGCTGTGTCATTCAGGCAATATATAGGTAGCACCCGCTATCCAAAAGTCTTCTTCAGAAATTTCTACAATTGTTGTGTTTTTTGGGGGGGATTGTGAAGCCCTAGTGTGTACTCATGCATCAGCCAACTCCAGGCTGTGTCATTCAGGCAATATATAGGTAGCACCCGCTGTCCTAAATATTCTTACATTTTTTTTTTTTTAAATGGTTGTTTTTTCTTTGGGATTCTGAAGCCCTGGTGTGTACTCAATTCTGCTTCCTGCTACACTCTGTCAGCCCGTTGGTCCTATGACAGTGTGCCTCCACATCCTCCACTATGTCTTAAGCCTCCACTGCCCGGAAAAGTCTCAGTGGCCCTTCAGTATACCATGTGTGCAGATCACGGCGGTGTCACACTGTTCTTCACATGGTTTGCCTTGGCGAGAAGTCTTGGAAACAATGGCCAGTCAGGGCAATGGAGATGTTGCGCCTACATGTCACGGCCACATGAGCCCTGTGGGGGCTTGTTGGATTTGGTCCTTCGTACCCACACGCTGGGGTCCAGGACACGCAAAGGTTGTTTTAAATTTCAAATTAAAAAATGATGGCGCTGCTGGGCCTGGGTCTGTGAATTTAAAATTTTCTCATAGGTAGCACCCGCTATTCAAAAATCTTTTTCAAAAATTTCTAAAATTGTGATGTTTTTGGGGGGGAATTGTTAAGCCCTGCTGTGTACTCGTGAATCAGCCAACTCCAGGCTGTGTCATTCAGGCAATATATGCTTTACTGATGTTGCTGTGGGACTTGTTGGATTTGGTCCTTCGTACCCACACGCTGGGGTCCGGGACACTCAAAGTTTGTTTTAATTTAAAAAAAAATAAAAATTATGGCGCTGCTGGGCCTGGGTCTGGTAATTTCAAATTCACCCGCTCTCCAAAATCTTTTTAAAACATTTCTAAAATTGTGTGTTTTTTTGGGGTTATTTGTAAAGCCCTGGTGTATACTCAATCATCAGCCAACTCTAGGCTGTGTCATTCAGGCAATATATGGGTTACTGATGCCGCTGTGGGGCCTGGGAATTTCAAATTTTCTTATAGGTAGCGCCCACTTTCCAAAATCTTTTTCAAAAATTACTAAAATTGTGTTGTTTTTTGGGGGGAATTGTGAAGCCCTGCTGTGTACTCGTGCATCAGCCAACTCCAGGCTGTGTCATTAAGGCAATATATGCTTTACTGATGTTGCTGTGGGGGCTTGTTGGATTTGGTCCTTCGTACCCACACGATGGGGTCCGGGACACTCAAAGTTTGTTTCAATTTTCAAATTAAAAAAATGATAGCGCTGCTGGGCCTGGTCCTGGTCATTTCAAATTTTCTCATAGGTAGCACCCGCTATCCAAAATCTTTCAAAAATTGCGTGTTTTTTGGGGGGGGGATTGTGAAGCCTTGGTGTATACTCGTGCATCAGCCAACTCCAGGCTGTGTCATTCAGGCAATATATGGGTTACTGATGCCGCTGTGGGGCCTCGGTCTGGGAATTTCTAATTTTCTCATAGGTAGCACCCGCTATCCAAAATCTTTTTCAAAAATGTATAAAATTGTGTTGTTTTTGGGGGGGGAATTGTGAAGCCCTGCTGTGTACTCATTCATCAGCCAACTCCAGGCTGTGTTATTCAGGTAATATATGGTTTACTGATGCCGCTGTGGGGCCTGGGTCTGGGAATTTAAAATTTCCTCATAGGTAGTACCCGCTATCCAAAATCTTTGGTTTAAATTTCTTAATTCATCTTTTAGGAATGTGAAGGCCTAGTGCCTACTCATGCTGCTAGCAACTCCGGGCTGTGCCATTCATCCACTATATGGTCTCCTCATACTGCCAACACCTCCACGTTGTGCCATTCAGACACTATATGGTCTCCTCGTGCTGCCAACACCTGCATGCTGTGTCATTCAGCCACTATATGGTGTTCTCATGCTTCAGCCTCATCCAAGCTGTGTCATTCAGCCACTATATGGTGTCCTCATGCTGCCAACACCTCCACACTGTGCCATTCAGCCGCTATATGGTCTCCTCATGCTGCCAACACCTCCACGCTATGTCATTCAGTCACTATATGTTCTCCTTACACTGATGCCACCACCAAGCTCTGTCATTGTGCCGCTGTGCGGCAGTGATTCTAAAAGCGATGCCGGTAATCTGCATGTTATTCTGAATAACAGTATTATTTCACTTCCCCAGCACACTCCATATGCGTTTTAGAACACAGTAAAGTGTTCTATACCCCTATAGAGGCTGTATGTAGGCTACAAATAGCCTTTTTTTAATATAAAAAAATTTAACACAAAAAAATTGAATTGAAGCAAACTTTTTCGGAAAATTCAGCGAATCGGCCAAATCAAATTTTTTAAAAGTTCACTCATCTTTAATGATGATGATCAGTGATAGGAGACTGAAACTGTGCATGGGGTTCATCTTGGGCTGGAGGACTGTCTTCACTGGGTACAGAGGTCTGACTTCTTAGTGAGGCACAGCAATTATTAGCAGAATGAAATACAGAGTGTTCCGGTGAGAGCTGATTCGGGAGTGCGTGGGTTTGATTTGGGTATAGGCCAGTGATCTGGTAATTACTTACAAAATAACTCCTATCCTGAGTCATACCTGGAAAGAGATCAAGTGCTTCAGCACTAGAGGAAGTTCGATTTGGAAACCTTCCAGCAACTGGCAAGTTCTGTTTTGGTGTACTGGATGAGGGCCCATTACACAGAGTAAGTAGATTGGGTGAACCAAGATGGCTGACAGTACAGGAAATGGATAAGACAGCATTTCCTGGTTCTTCAAGATGGCTGCCAGTACAGGAAGTTACTGTAGTCACCACTAGACAGAGGTTGAATAGCATATAGTGGGGTGGGTGCATTTTGGGGGGGGGGGTCCATTTTTCCAGTATACGGAAAGGCTTGGCAACAGGAAACACAGTCTTCTACTGGGGGCAGGTTTTGCTGACCCCAACGGGGACACAACCAACAGCTAGGATCATCATCATTATCGAGCGGTAATACAAATACATAATCACATTGCTCTCCTCATCTCTGTACTCCTCCACATAACCTTCTTTAGCAATAGCGCATGATGCATGGTGCAATGCCTGGGCAGATGCCAGCAAATCATTAGCTTCTAGAATCCCTTTATTCTTCTTAATGACGTCAGCCCATAAGTCTGGGTGCAATCTGCTATTTTCATGAATGCCACATATAGACATAAGTTTCTTCATTTTTTTTTCATGATGCTTCTTCCCTTCACGGGGCATATCTATGTCACATGGCTCCAAATATCCAGGGACAGAAGCAGTCTGACTTTTAAAGAAAGACGGCAAAGTGTTCATCTTTATCTCTAAAAGTCTATCAATGCAAGAACTGAACAATTTCAAAGCTCTTTTAAAGTCTCAGGTAGAGAGAGGGTTGCAAATTACCCTATTAACAAAGACTCACAGTGGATTGGCCAAACAAATTGATACTAAACACCAAACAAAAAGGGGGTGTCATAGTGACAACCACGGTGTGTATGATGCTACTATAATCTGCTATTATAATCTTATGCATTACTGATCCAATACAAAAGCTACGAGAGCCACTCCTCGCTCCGGTACAACAGAAGCTATCAGTAATGCCGTCGTCTAATACGGAAAAAGTTACTGGCCGATACTATCTTCTGAAGCTATCAGCTTGTCTGACATCCAGAAAAGCTATCAAGGCCACGTACACCCAAGCTATTAGAGGAACTAGAATACAAAAATCTATGACACTCTGCTTCCTCGACCAAATCCACAAGATAAAAAAAATCTAAATTTTAAATCCGAATAATCCGGAAAAAAATTACAGGATTTTTAAAGACTCAAAAAACCCACCGAGTTTCTCACAGTTAAATCCTCCTTGCCATTGTTGGCATTAGGAGCCAAATCTGACCTTGCTTCGGAACACTGCATACAGCAGTAGATGATTAGGGACTCACAGCTACTAAGAGAGAAATGTATTTTTTTTTTATAAGCCTGCAAGTTAGTGACAGGCAAAAGGGAGGAATAAGAATCTCTGCTTTTGCCTTCCGAACCTATTTAAAGCGGCAGTCAATCACAAGCGGCTAAAAACAGAGAACAACACAGTGGGAATATCTCTGTCGCTAAGAGTTAAATCCTAGAGGGTCGACTTAGGCTGTCCAGACTCCCACAAAAACTACCCAAAGACACAAGTAAGACTAAGATTCATAAAAATCAGCAGACTTGCCGTGTTTTCGTGGGGTTGATCAGGCCCCTAGTTTGGGTAATAATGGGTTGCCTCGGGAGGCTCAAAGTGTCACTCCACTGGATTCATATTTTCCCTCGATTGTGGTTCTGGCCGATCCCACCACTGCCACCAACTGTTAAGGATGGGTTAATGTGCGGCCTTAATCTGTGAGTGACTACCGCTGTACTATTTTTGCCGAGTGTCAACACAAGAAAATTCACACCAGGCCAGGTTGGTATGAGTTCCCTCCTCGGTACGGACTCCAGGGAGTTCTGCTTTATTACAGGAAGTAAATTTGGTTTTTACATTTGGAAAAAGGAGGGTTAGTTATGACATCACAATTAGCATGTTACATTTTGATTGGTTGTTCAATTATTGTGTCCATATATGTTAGCATATCTAGTGTCTATTAATTTCTTGGCAGAAGTTCTCTGTTCGTCAGATGTTTGGTCTTTCTACTCCCGCATGGAGTCATTTCAAGGCCTAGATTCAGAGTCACTAGCAGAAAGCAATCTGATGTATATGGGTTAAAGGGTAGGTAACAGATAAATGTTTCCAGCAGCAATGGCAATTTAGTATTAGTATATTGATCAGTCATTAGAAACATAAGGGTCATCCCTATCAACATAACGGGGGAGACTGGCTGCATCCTGCATGTGATTCAGGGTCATCCCACCTGCCCTTGTTCCCGCCTTCCCAGGATTCCTTGCCCCATGTCCTCACATGTGGATCTGCCATTTTAGATGCCCCGGAGCCTGGACCGCACTAAATGGAGTTTAACCCCTTAAGGACCCGGACATTTTTTGAACATCTGACCAATGTCACTTTAAGCATTAATAACTCTGGGATGATTCCGAGATTGTTTTTTCGTGACATATTCTACTTTATGTTAGTGGTAAAATTTTGTCGATCATTTCTTGGTGAAAAATTCCCAAACTTGATGAAAAAATTGAAAATGTTTCATTTTTTTTACTTTGAAGCTCTCTGCTTGTAAGGAAAATGGATATTCCAAATAAATTATATTGATTCACATATAAAATATGTCTACTTTATGTTTGCATCATAAAGTTGACATGTTTTTACTTTTGGAAGACATCAGAGCGCTCCAAAGTTCAGCAGCAATTTTCAAATTTTTCACAAAATTTTCAAAACCAGAATTTTTCAGGGACCAGTTCAGTTTTGAAGTGGATTTGAAGGGCCTTCATATTAGAAATACCCCACAAATGACCCAATTATTAAAACTGGACCCCTCAAAGTATCCAAAATGACATTCAGTAAGTGTGTTAACCCTTTAGGTGTTTCACAGCAATCGCAGCAAAGTGAAGGAGAAAATTCAAAATCAAAATTTTTTACACTCGCATGTTCTGTAGACCCAGTTTTTTAATTTTTACAAGTGGTAATAGGAGAAAAAGCCCCCCAAAATTTGTAACACAATTTCTCTTGAGTAAGGAAATACCTCATATGTGTGAGTAAAGTGTAGGGCGGGCGCAGTAGAGGGCTCAGAAGAGAAGGAGCGACAATGGGATTTTGGAGAGTGAGTTTTTCTGAAATGGTTTTTGGGGGGATGCCGCATTTAGGAAGCCCCTATGGTGCCAGAACAGCAGAATACCCCACATGGCATACCATTTTGGAAACTACATCCCTCAAGGCACATAACAAGGGGTCCAGTTAGCCTTAACACCCCACAGGTGTTTGACGACTTTTCGTTAAACTCAGATGTGTTAAAATGAAAAAATTAACTTTCACTAAAGTGCAGTTTTTTCCCCAAAATTTACCATTTTTACAAAGGGTAATGGGAGAAAATGCCCCTAAACATTTCTAACCCCATCTCTTCTGAGTATGGAAATACCTCATGTTAGGCCGTAAAATGCTCTGCGGGCGAACTACAATGTTCAGAAGAGAAGGAGTCACATTTGGCTTTTTGAAAGCAAATTTTTCTGAAATTGTTTTTGTGGGGCATGTCGCATTTAGGAAGCCCCTGTGGTGCCAGAACAGCAGAAAATACCCACATGGCATACTATTTTGGAAAATACACCCCTTAAGGAATGTAACAAGGGGTACAGTGAGCCTTAACACCCACAGGTGTTTGACGACTTTTTGTTAAAGTTGAATGTGTAAATGAAATTTTTTTAAATTTTTTTTACAAAAATGCATTTTTTTCCCAAAATTTTACATTTTTACAAGGGGTAATAGGAAAAAATGACCCCCAAAATTTGTAACCCCATTTCTTCCCGAGTATGGAAATACCCCATGTGTGGACGTCAAATGCTCTGCTGGCGAACTACAATGCCCAGAAGAGGAGGAGCGCCATTGAGCTTTTGGAAAGAGAATTCGTTTGGAATGGTAGTCAGGGGCCATGTGGTTTACAAAGCCCCCCCGTGGTTCCAGAACAGTGGACCCCCCACATGTGACCCCATTTTGGAAACTACACCCCTCACAGAATTTAATAAGGGGTGCAGTGAGTATTTACACCCCACTGGCGTTTGACAGATCTTTGGGACAGTGGGCTGTGCAAATGAAAAATAAAATTTTTAATTTTCACGGACCACTGTTCCAAAAATCTGTCAGACACCTGTGGGGCGTAAATGCTCACTGTACCCCTTATTACATGAGGGATGGAAGAATATCGGTCCCGTGGTCCCGAGAAAAAAGAGAAGTGCTTCTGTGGGCGCTCACCTCCGTCACAGATGTAGTCCGTCACAGGTATGTGGAAGTTTCCGAGAACTTGGTAAAATAAAACCGCTTGGACACGGATGTATTTTGGAAAATAAAAAGAAGGTTTATTCATTCAGCATGCAATATAGCAACGCGTTTCGAGGGGCAGGGACCCCCTCTTCATCAGGCTGATTGGGCAGTGTGGATGTCCTTTATTTATACCTCATTTGCCCGCGAAAATCACATGTGTGTGTTACATGACATGAAAATAAAACAATAAAAAAAAAAATTTTTTTTTTAAATAAATAAATAATCAAAATAAATAAATAAAATTCATAGAAAAGAAGACATTTACATTAAAAATGGAAGTGAGCATTCTGTAAAATAACCCACAGATGGTCAGTTTGACTAACCATTATATTATGCACCTTATCTTGTATTGCATATGTGATATGTAATAATTCTGCAGACGTTGGGCCATTTCAAATGCTCTCCCTTCGGAGGTCTACAGTGAGCGCCCACAGAAGCACTTCTCTTTTTTCTCGGGACCGATATTCTTCCATTCCAGTGACCGTCCTCCGCCGGTGAGAACGGGTCTAGTGCCGGCTGCACTCCTCCAATCTGTGTCCCCCAGAATAGTGGGAAACAAGCGTCTACTGGTGTTGTGCCCACGGTACAACACAGAAAGGTGAGCAAACCTAACATAACTGAAAACACGAATCTGGAAACGGCTGCTCTCCCCCTTCCTTGGAGCCGACATCCATTTTTTATTTAATTTAATTATTTTCTTTTACACTCAGATTATCTATATATCTATCTATATATATATATATATTTTTTTTTTTTTTTCTTTTTTACTACGCTTAGATGCGCATTGTGTCTCCTCTGTCTTTTTCTATATATTTCTGTTGTTTATTACATGAGGGGTGTCGTTTCCAAAATGGGGTCACATGTGGGGGGGTCCATTGTTCTGGCACTATGGGGGCTTTGTAAACACACGTGGCCTTCAATTCCGGACAAATTTTCTCTACAAAACCCCAATGGCGCTCCTTCTCTTCTAAGCATTGTAGTTCGCCCTCAGAGCACTCTACATCCACATATGGGGTACTCAGAAGAAATTGGGTTACAAATTTTGGGGGCTTTTTTTCCTATTTTCCCTTGTGAAAATGAAAAATGTAGGGTAATACTAGCATTTGTGTAAAAAAAATTTTTTTTTCATTTTACCATCCAACTTTAATGAAAATTCGTCAAACACCTGTGGGGTGTTAAGGCTCACTATACCCCTTGTCACGTTCCGTGAGGGGTGTAGTTTCCAAAATGGGGTCACATGTGGGTATTTATTTTTTTGCGTTTATGTCAGAACCGGTGTAAAATCAGCCACCCCTGTGCAAATCACCACACTCTCACTCCTGAGCCTTGTTGTTCACCCGCAGAGCATTTTATGCACACATATGGGGTATTTCCGTACTCAGGAGAAATTGCGTTACAAATTTTGGGGGGTCACTGTTTCATTTTAGCGCTTGTGAAAATAAAAGGATGGGGCAACACCAGCATGTTAGTGTAAATGTTTTTTTTTTTTTTTTTTTTTACACTAACAGGCTGGTGTAGCCCCCAACTTTTCCTTTTCATAAGTAATAAAAGGAGAAAAAGCCCCAAAAATTTGTATTGCAATTTCTCCCGAGTACGGAAATACCCCATATGTGGCCCTAAACTGTTTCCTTGAAATATGACAGGGCTCCGAAGTGAGAGAGCGCCATGCGCATTTGAGGACTAAATTAGGTATTGCATAAGGGTGGACATAGGGGTATTCTACGCCAGTGATTCCCAAACAGGGTGCCTCCAGCTGTTGCTAAACTCCTAGCATGCCTGGACAGTCAATCCAGTCAGTTTTATGGGGGGGGGGCAGTGTAATGGGGTGTTTATGTAGTGTTTTACCCTTTATTATGTGTTAGTGTAGTGTAGTGTTTTTAGGGTACCTTCGCACTGGCATGTTACGGTGAGTTTCCCGCTAGGAGTTTGCACTGCGGCGAAAAATTTGCCGCATCCCAAACTCGAAGCAGAAGACTTACTGTAAACCTGCCTGTGTGAATGTACCCTGTACATTCACATGGAGGGGTAAACCTCCAGCTGTTTCAAAACTACAACTCCCAGCATGTACTGACAGACAGTGCATGCTGGGAGTTGTACTTTTGCAACAGCTGTAGGCACACTGGTTGTAAAACCTTCAGTTAGGTTCTGTTACCTAACTCAGTATTTTCCAACCAGTGTGCCTCCAGCTGTTGCAAAACTACAACTCCCAGCATGTACTGATCACCGAAGGGCATGCTGGGAGATGTAGTTGTGCAACAGCTGGAGGTACGCAACTACAACTCCCAGCATGCCGAGCATGCTAGGATTTGCAGTTTTGCAACATTTGGAGGGCTACAGTTTATAGACCACTGCACAGTGATCTCCAAACTGTGGCGCTCTAGATGTTGCAAAACTACAAATTCCAGCATGCCCAGACAGCAAACAGCTGTTTGGGCATGCTAGGAGTTGTAGTTTTGCAAGATCTGCAGGGATACAGTTTAGAGACCACTGTATAGTGGTCTCAAACTGTAGCCCTCCAGCTGTTGCAAAACTACATATACTACATACTACATATTTCTCAAGCTTGTTTTTATTTTATCACACATACACTATCACACACACACATATACACATATAAACATATATACACACTGGGGGGCCAACCCCATGTATCAATTACACAAAGAAAATGGGGATGAGTTCTTCCTTCTCCCTATAGTAATACCACATTGGTGTCACCCTACTAGTACTTAACCAAGAAAAAAAGAAAAATACAAAATACAAAAGGAAAGGGTTGGAACCGCCACATACTATAATTTTCTTACCAGTTCTTATATACTGACTTCCCTAAATTTGCACCACAGATTCCAGTTATGCTCAAACACAGTCGTTTATGATTGTTTGCATCATACAATTGTACATTCTATTTCATAGTTATGGTGTACTGTAGCTAATATTTCTATGCTGGAAGAAATTATGTTAGACTTCCACCTTTTGGCTATAGTGATACGAGCTGCAAAAAGGATATGGGATATCATTTTAAGCACAAGTAATTCTAACATATCCAAATTCAGAGACAACAATGCTATCTCTGGTCCCCTTGGCACGGGGCAACCTATTAATTGATCCATCACATCATAAATGTCCTTCCAGCACTTTTGAATTTGGGGGCATTCCTACCAAATATGGTAGTGCTCCCATTTCGGATCCACACTTCCAACACTGAGTGCATAATTGAGGGGACATCTGATTTAAATGGTGCAGACTCACATACCACCTATATAGCAATTTCCTAGACACCTCTAAATGACTCACACAATGGGGAACTCTAGTCGGAAGTCCGAAAACAAATTTCCATTGTTCTGCACTAAATGTAAGTTTCAAGTCTCTCTTCCAACTTTTGGAAAGGGTGTTTTTCTTGGGAATAAATGTCAATAAATGTTTATAAGCCACTGAGATACCTCTTTTTTGTTTGCTTAAATCTTGAAAGATTTCAAGATTCAAATTGTGAATCTGAAAATGACACGGGGCTTATCAATCCCCTATAGATAAAGCATATTTCCAGTTTTCAATACTGTCTTTTGCGGTTGGACTGTTAGCCGGGAATGTCCTATTCGTTATGGAAGTGCATCACATTATAACATCTGTTGTTGGGGCTTCTTAAAGATTAGCTTCTAGTAATGCCCATGACGCTTGCGACGTGTTCTGCCACCAAGTCTTTAATTGACACAGTAGCCCTGTAGTAGTTTACTAAATCGGGGCATCCCAATCCCCCTTCTGAAACTGAGGCATAAAATGTTTTTGCTGCTACTCTGGGTTTTTCCCCCCCTCCAAATATATCCCCATATTAAAGACTGAATACGCTTATTAGTGATTAGTGGGTACTTGATTGGGAGATTCCTGAACATATATATTACCTCAGGGAGAAAAAAATGTTTTGCCGCTGCAATTCACCCGAGCCATGAAGTTGGGAGATTGGAGTAATGTGTAATGTTTTCTTTCAATCTACAAATAAGAGAATCACACTTTAAATTCAATACATTTGTAAAGGTTGATGTTAAATGGATTACCAAATAGGTTATACTCTCAGTAGCCCAATTAAACAGGTATAAACTCATTAAATAAAGAAATTCCAGCTCACCACCTGGAGGCCGTGCTCGGATCCTGTGCCCGGCAGGGCAAGTCAATTCGAAACAAACGAGCGATGATCCAGCACTTGCAAATGATGACAGCTTTATTGAAGATTACTGGACACAGGTAAAGCCAACCATACCAACAGCGTGCGCTCGAAACGCGTCTAATGGTCTGATGGTATGGTTGGTTTTACCTGTGTCCAGTAATCTTCAATAAAGCTGTCATCGTTTGCAGGTGCTGGATCATCGCTTGTTTGTTTAGAATAAACTCATTAAGCATTCTTTTAATTGATCGTTCAGCATAATAGGGAGAATGGTGGACTTACACAAATTAATCTTAAATAGGCTAGCAACACTAAATAACTCTACAGCTTTCATTACATCTTGCAAAGATCTTTGCGGTTCCCCCATTGCTATTAACACCCCATCTGCATACAATCCCATCTTATGCTCTACGGATCCTATTTTAATTCCAGAAATTAAAGGGGTACTCCGGTGGAAAACTTTTTTTTTTTAAATCAACTGGTGCCAGAAAGTTAAACAGATTTGTAAATTACTTCTATTAAAAACATCTTAATCCTTCCAGGACTTATTAGCTGCTGAATACTACAGAGGAAACTGTTTTCTTTTTGGAACACATCAGAAACTGAGGCTTCCAGAGTGTCTTTCATCTATTATAGATGGTGATAGTCTCTGTAAATTCATGAAAGGGCCTTTTTGTTTTTTAAATTCTAATGGATTTTTATCCTTTTGCTAAGGTGTGCCTCCTATTTTAGGGTTCTATTGCTGAGGGTTCTATTGCTGGGAAATATTCTGTAAGTTTTAATGGGCTCTGTTTATCTGTTTTTGCTGCTCTACATGTTTTAATCATTACCTTGTTTTCAGTTAGTTATTATTAAACTCCTTACAGATACTTTATCTGTTTTATATTCATATAGCCCACATCCAACAGGTACTAATGACACTGATATGTATAATCTGTGATGCACTCACCAGCGATCAGTGTCCTTTTGCTGTCTTCCAACCTTCAATGATTCATCAGCAGCATTCAGTGCAATGTGGACCCACTCTGCCGAGCTGTCAGTGGCCTCCAATGCACCCCGGGCCCGCTCCTGACGCAGCCCTATTTACCGGTCGCTTAAGCATCCAATCGTCCAGCAGCCAGCACCCTCCAGCACATCTCCCCCTCTGCAGGAGCCGCCGAGCTGTCTCCCTGGCCTTTTCATCTGGCTCCACGCTGCTCATCTGTGCTTTAGCACACCCTCACTGGTCAGCTGACCTGCCCCACGTGGGTCCGCGCTGTCTGTATGTCAGTGTCGGCGTTTGGGCTAATCGACAGCTGCGTTTGTGTCACTAACTATTCTGCTGTCACCTCCTTAACGTCCACCAGTTTCTTCAAACCCCCGGCTCTCAGTATAAGCCGATTCCAGCCTAGCTATGCTGGGCCGCGGTATAAGGATGGCAGTTGGACAGAGCTCCTCTCATGCCACAACCTCCGTCATGTACTGTAAGTTACGCCCCATGCACCCTTCTATATGGTTTTAAGTCAGCTGGATTTGCCAGATCTATGACTAAGGTGTTTGTACCAAAAGGTGTCAGATCCTAGATACCTATACCTCTATGCCTGTGGAACACTGTTTTAAATGCTACAATAACTATGATTAATTGTTTTACAATAATTTAATTTTTAATCCATGTTTTCCAGCTGGAGCTCCCTTTTGTATTTATACTGTTAGATTTATTTAAGATCTCACACTGCATTAGTTCTGAGTAATTATAGTTGTGATGATTTAACCCTAAATGTACTTATTTTAATAAGCTGATTTTAGTTTTTCAGCCAAAAGCGCCCTGTGGGTGTACTATTTGAGCATTTTATTTAGCATTTTTATATTCTTCTTGTATTTTACATGCTGTCTATTTACAATTCACACATATTAATAAAATTATAGCTATTATACCATCATCAGTATGGATATATTAATAAGACCTTAAGCGCAAGTAAACTACTTTATTTCAGTTTATTCTTTTCTGCACCATATGTAAAGGTGTGCTGTCTGGCTTGCTCATTCTTACCAATTGGGTTTTGTAAAGTGAGTCATCCCCACTACTGCTATATTGTTTCTACTAATTCAGCCTACATTGCCCATGATCCATCTGACTTTGCATCTGACTAGTGCTATTACTGTACTAAAATTGCTTGAATCCTTAGTGCAGAAAGCTATAGAACTTTTGTTCCTAAGCTCACACAATGACGGCCGCCAAGCTCCCTTCCATAGACTTGCATTAAGGGGGCGGGACGTCACGAGGGGGCGAGGCCCTGATGTCACAATCCTCCGGACCCTGCATCGCCAGTCATCAGGAATGGAACAAAGCTTGTTCCGTGCACCAGATGACAGGGGTGCTGCAGGAGAGATCACGAGGTTCCCAACGCTCAGACATCTTAGCCCCTATCCTTTGTATAGGGGATAAGATGTCTAGGGGGCGGAGTACCCCTTTAAAGTATCCTATGAAATGTAGCTTCAGCTAATCTCCTTGTGATAGGTTTCTTCCTTTCTGCTCTTACAAGCAGGAAATTAGCATCATACTAGATCGCATAGGACACACCAGCAAATCTGTTTACATAAGAGAGAGGCCATGTGAGTCAGGAGAATTGTATAATTGTATGGACTCACCTACTATATCCCTGTACTCCTGCTTTCATAGATGGGACAGAAATTACATCTTCAGCAGCAGCATAGAGGGAAATTTAGATTTAAAAGGAGGGCATTAGAGAAGTGTTAATAAAAAAAGATATTTAAAAATAAAAGGAGGGCAGTGCTTGGTAAGAAAGGGAGGGGTCTGAGAGCAGCCAGAAGCGATCGGATCTGGTGATATGATATGTAGTTCACAGGAGGTCAGAAACACAAGAGACATCACGGAAGAATCATGGAAGAATATCGTTTTCTAGTGGTCTGAGGGGTGATCACATTGTGCAGCTGCAATTAATAAATGATTCAATATGTATAATTAGAACTGACTAGGAGGAAACAAGTGACACTGCTCAAGTATTTCTTTAACCCCTTCAGGACCACACCCCTTTTAGCCTTAAAGGGGTACTCCACCCCTTGGCATTTTATCTCCTATCCAAAGGATAGGGGATAAGATGTCTGAGCACGGGGTCCCACCGCTGGGGACCCCCGCGATCTCTCCTGCAGCACCCCCATTCATGAGCTGCACGGAGCGAAGATCGCTCCGTGGCTGATGACAGGCTCTACAGGGGCTGGGGTATCGTGATGTCACGGCTCCGCCCCTTCATGATGTCACACCCCCTCCCTCAGGCTTGCATTGAGGGGGCAAGGCATGATGGCATGAGGTGGCGGAGCCATGACATCACGATACCCCGGCCCCTGTATCGCCCGTCATCAGCCACGGAGTGAGCTCATGAACAGGGGGTGCTGCAGGAGACATCTTATCCCCTATCCTTTAGATAGGGGATAAGATGTCTAGGGGCAGAGTACCACTTTAACCCCTTCCCGACCCATGACATACATGTACGTCATGGGTCGGCTCCCATTCTATAACGTGGGGCCACGGCGTCATAGCGGGTAGGGCCCGGCACCTAGCAACGGCCAGGACCCGTGGCTAATAGCGCGCGGCATTGATCGTTGTGCCGTGCGCTATTAACCCTTTAGACGAGGCGTTCAACTTTGAAAGGAAAAAGTTAAAGTGAAAGTAAACTAATGCCGGTTAGCTAAGGGAGCTGTTCTGGATCGCCGTGACGAAATAGCAGAGGATCCCTACCTGCCTCCATGCTGTCCAATTGACGAAAGACTGCTCAGTGCCTGAGATCCAGGCATGAGCAGTCAAGCGGCAGAATCATTGATCACTGGTTTCCTATGAGAAACCAGTGATCAATGTAAAAGATCAGTGTGTGCAGTGTTATAGGTCCCTATGGGAGCTAGAACAGTGCAAAAAAAAGTGAAAAAAAAGTGAATAAAGATCATTTAACCCCTTTCCAAATAAAAGTTTGAATCACCCCCCTTTTCCCATTTAAAAAAAAAACTGTGTAAATAAAAATAAACATATGCGGAAATGTCCGAATTATAAAAATATATCATGAATTAACCCCTTAAGGACTGAGCCTTTTTTCACCTTAAGGACTGAGCCCTTTTTTGCAATTCTGACCACTGTCACTTTAAGCATTAATAACTCTGGGATGCCTTAACCAATTGTTTTTATTCCGAGATAGTTTTTTCGTGACATATTCTACTTTAACACAGTGGTAAATTTTCGTTGTTACTGCATCCTTTCTTGGTGAAAAATCCCCAAATTTCATGAAAATTTTGAACATTTTGCATTTTTCTAACTTTGAAACTCTCTGCTTGTAATGAAAATGAATATTCCAAATGAATTATATATTGATTCACAAATACAATATGTCTACTTTATGTTGGCATCATAAAGTTGACATGTTTTTACTTTTGGAACACATCAGAGGGCTTCAAAGTTCAGCAGCAATTTTCCAATTTTTCACAAAATTTTCTAAATCGGAATTTTTCAGGGACCAGTTCAGTTTCAAAGTGGTTGTGAGGGGTCTTAATATTAGAAATACCCCACAAATGACCCCATTATAAAAACTGCTCCCCTCCAAGTTTTCAAAATGACATTCAGAAAGTGTGTTTCACAGGAACAGCAGCAAGGTAAAGGAGAAAATTCAAAATCTTCATTTTTTACACTCGCATGTTCTTGTAGAACCAGTTTTTCAAATTTTACAAGGGGTAAAAGGAGAAAAAGCCCCCCAAAATTTGTAACCCAATTTCTCTCGAGAAAGGAAATACTTCATATGTCTATGTCAAGTGTTCGGCGGGTGCAGTAGAGGGCTCAGAAGGGAAGGAGCAACAATGGGATTTTGGAGAGGAAATTTTGCTGAAATGGTTTTTGGGGGGCATGTCACATTTAGGAAGCCCCTATGGTGCCAGAACAGCAGAAAAACCCACATGGCATACCATTTTGGAAACTAAGCCCCTCACAGCACTTAACAAGGTGTCCAGTGAGCCTTAACACCCCACAGGTGTTCGATGACTTTTCGTTAAAGTTGGATGTGTAAATTAATTTTTTTTTTCACTAAAATGCTGGTTTCCCCCCAACTTTAAAATTTTTACAAGGGGTTATAGGAGAAAAAGCCCCCCAAAATGTGTAACCCAATTTCTCACAAGTAAGGAAATACCTCATATGTCTATGTCAAGTGTTTGGCGGGCGCAGTAGAGGGCTCAGAAGGGAAGGAGCTACAATGGGATTTTGGAGAGTGACTTTTGCTGAAATGGTTTTTGGGGGGCATGTCACATTTAGGAAGCCCCTATGGTGCTAGAACAGCAAAAAAACACACATACTATACTATACTATTTTGGAAACTACACCCCTCAAGGAACTAACAAGGGGTACAGTGAGCCTTAACACCCCACAGTTGCTTGACAAATTTCCACTAAAGTTGGATGTGAAAATGAAAAGTTAAATTTTTTCCACTAAAATGCTGGTTTTACCCCAAATTTTTCATTTTCACAAGGGGTAATTGTGTAACCCTATTTTGGAAACTACACCCCTCACATAATTTAATAAGGGGTGCAGTGAGCATTCATACCCCACTGGCGTTTGACAGATCTTTGTCAATGAAATTACATTTTTCATTTTCACGGACCACTGTTCCAAAAATCTGTCAGACACCTGTGAGGTGTAAATGCTCATTGCACCCCTTATTACATTACGTGAGGGGTGTAGTTTCCAAAATGGGGTCACATGTGAGGGGGGGGCACTGTTCTGGCACTATGGGGGCTTTCTAAACACACATGGCCTTCAATTTCGGACACATTCTCTCTCCAGAAGCCCAATGGCGCTCCTTCTCTTCTGAGCATTGTAGTGCGCCAGCAGAGCACTTTACATCCACATATGGGGTATGTTCTTACTCAGTAGAATTGGGGCTACACATTTTGGGGGGCTTTTTTTCCTATTCTCCCTTGTGAAAATGAAAAATGTAGGGTAACACCAGCATTTTTCATTTTCACATCCAACTTTAACGGAAATTTGTCAAATACCTGTGGGGTGTTAGGGCTCACTATACCCCTTGTTACATTCCGTGAGGGGTGTAGTTTCCAAAATGGGGTCACAGCTGAGTATTTATTGTTTTGCGTTTATGTCAGAACCGCTGTAAAATCAGCCACCCCTGTGCAAATCACCAATTTAGACCTCAAATGTACATGGCGCGCTCTCACTTCTGAGCCATGTTGTGCGCTCGCAGAGCACTTAATGCCCACATATGGGGTAGTTCTGTACTCAGGAGAAATTGTTACAAATTTTGGGGGTCTTTTTTTCCTTTTACCGCTTGTGAAAATTTTAAGTATGGGGCAACACCAGCATGTTAGTGTAAAAAAAAAAATTTTTTTTTTATACTAACATGCTGGTGTAGACCCCAACTTTACCTTTTCATAAGGGGTAAAAGGAGAAAAAGAAATTGTAATGCAATTTCTCCCGAGTACGGAGATAAGCCATATGTGGCCCTAAACTCTTTCCTTGAAATACCACAGGGCACCAAAGTGAGAGAGCGCAATGCGCATTTGAGGACTAAATAGGGTATTTGAATCCACCACAAAAATACCCTACCGCAGTGTTTCCCAAACAGGGTGTCTCCAGTTGTTGCAAAACTCCCAGCATGCCTTGACAGTCAGTGGCTGTCGGCAATACTGTGAGTTGTTGTTTTTCAACAGCTGGAGGCTCAGTTTTGTAAACACTGCCGTACAATACATTTTTATTTTTATTGGAGTGGGGGGGGGGGACTAGGGGTATGTGTATATGTAGTGTTTTACCCTTTATTATGTGTTAGTGTAGTGTTTTTAGGATACATTCAAACGGGAGCAGGTTTACAATGAGTTTCTCGCTGGGAGTTTGAGCTGCAGTGGAAAATTTGCCTCATCTCAAACTTGCAGCAGAACTCACTGTAAACCCGCCCGTGTGAATATACCCTGTACATTCACATGGGGGGGGGCAAACCTCCAGCTGTTGCAAAACTACAACTCCCAGCATGCACTAACAGACCATACATGCTGGGAGTTGTAGTCATGCAACAGATGGAGGCACATTGGTTGCAAAACACAGAGTTTGTTACTTAACTCAGTGCTTCGCAACCAGTGTGCCTCCAGCTGTTGCAAAACTAGAACTCCCAGCCTGTACAGTCTCTCAGTGCATGCTTGGAGTTGTATTTTTGCAACAGCTGGAGGCACACTGGTTGCAAAACACTGAGTTAGCTAACAAACTCAGTTTCACAACCAATGTGTGTCCTGCTGTTGCAAAACTGCAACAATCAGCATGCATTGACAGCGGAAGGGCATGCTGGGAGTTGTAGTTTTGCAACAGCTGGAGGCACACTGCTACAACTCCAAGCATGCCCTTTGGTAGTCTCTGCATGCTGGGATTTGTAGTTTTGCAACAGCTGGCTGCACACTTTTTCATAGAAAAAAAGTGCCTCCAGCTGTTGCAAAACTACAACCCCCAGCATGCACAGACTACCAAAGGGCATGCTGGGAGTTGTATTTGGAACTCCAGCTGTTGCAAAACTACAAGCATGCCCTTTGGCTGTGCATGCTGCGATTTGTTGCTAAGCAACAGCAGGAAGTGATCAGGCCTCACCTCCTGCCGTATCCTTCTGCTGGGACCGACACCGCTGCTGCCGCCGATACTGCTGCTCCTGTCGCCGCCACCAATCCCGAGGGGACCCCGCCGGACCAGGGCAAGGTAGGAGACCCCCGCCGACGCCGATCTCCGCCATCTTCACGGTCCCGATCACCGCCCAGCAGGGTCGTGATTGATCAGTCGTTCCGACCGATCAATCACGTGATTGTGAGGCGGCACCCGTGCCACCTCACTCCTGCTTGGTAAGGCTGAATGGGGCTGTCTCGGACAGCCCCATTCACCCTTTTTGTCCGGGTCACCGGGTCACCAGAGACCCAATTGACCCGGAAAAGCCGCAAATCGTTGGTCTGAATTGATCGCTGACATGGGGGGGTCTCCGGACCCCCCCAGAGGTTTGCAAGGGGTGCCTGCTGATAGATATCAGCAGTTACCCCGGTCCGGTCCCCGCCCGGCGAGCCGGGGACCAGAATTCCCACGGGCGTATCCATACGCCCTCAGTCCTTAAGGACTTTAAAACGGGAGCGTATGCATACGCCCGCCATCCTTAAGGGGTTAAACCTCACGGTCAATGGCGTACGCGCTAAAAAAATTCCAAAGTCCAAAAAAGCATATTTTTGGTCACTTTTTATATCATGAAAAAATGAATAAAAAGCGATCAAAAAGTCCGGTCATTACAACAATGGTACCGCTAAAAACTTTAGATCACAATGAGCCCTCATACCGCCCCATACGCAGAAAAATAAAAAAATTATAGGGGTCAGAAGATGACAATTTTAAACATATAAATTTTCCTGCATGTAGTTATGATTTTTTTTCCAGAAGTACGACAAAATGAAACCTATATAAGTAGGGTATCATTTTAACGGTATAAACCTACAGAATAAAGAGAAAGTGTCATTTTTACCGAAAAATTTACTGCGTAGAAACAGAAGCCCCCAAAAGTTACAAAATTTTGTTTTTTCTTCAATTTTGTCGCACAATGAATTTTTTTTCTGTTTCTCTGTAGATGTTTGGGTAAAATGACTGATGTCATTGCAAAGTAGAATTGGTGGCGCAAAAAATAAGCCATTAAATGGATTTTTAGGTGCAAAATTGAAAGAGTTATGGATTTTTAAATGTAAGGAGGAAAAAACGAAAGTGCAAACACAGAAAAACCCTGGGTCATGAAGGGGTTAAGGACTAAGGCTCATTTTTCAAGTCTGACCTGTCCCATTTTATGTTGTGATAACTTCAGAGCACATTACATTAAGTGATTCTGAGATTGTTTTTTTCATGACATATTGTACTTAATGTTAGTGGTAAATTTTGGTCCATACATTCTGCATTTTTGTGTGAAAAACTCAAAAATTCTGTGAATAATTTTACATTTTGCATTTTTTTCTGAATTCCAGATTCTCTATTTGTAAGAAAGATATTCATGCCACATAAATTATTAATTCACATTTACAATATGTCTACTTTCATGTTGGTATCATTTGCTAAATGTCCTATTACTTTTTTCAGACATTATAGGGCTTAGAAGTTTGGCAGCAATTTTCAAAATCTTAGAGAAAATTTCTAAATCAGATATTATTATGGACAAGTTCAGTTCTGAAGTAGATTTGTGGGACCTGTATGTTAGATACCCCAATAAATCACCATTATAAAAACTGCCCCCCCCCCTCAAAGTAATCAAAACGACATTTGGGAAGTTTATTAACCCTTTAGGTGTTTAATGGAATAAAAAAAAAATTTCTTGCAGATATATTATTTTGTGACATTTTTTTCTGTAACACAGTGGGTGCTGATAGAGAATTGCAACTCAATATTTATTTTCCTACTTCTGATGTATTTAGGAATGTCCCATATGTGGCCCTAAAGCACTCCATGACTCACACACAGGCCTCAGATGTGACGGAGAACCATGTGGATTTTGGGTCTTCCTTTTATTTAGGATATTTTGTAGTCTTTTGGGTCTTTTGGGTCCCAATATATTTTTGCGAGACAAATTGATGTTTTCATTGTTACCATTTTGGCATATGTATGATACTCTGATCCCTTTTTGAGGTAGGTAGTACGAATTAAAAAATTCTCTATGCAGTAGAATGACATGTTATCTGTATTCATTGGTTCGGTATGGTTATGACTATACATCATTTTTATATGTTTTGTATGGTTCATTACTTTTACATGATAAAAAAATATTTTTTTATTAAAATGTTTGAGTGTCACCCTATTCTCAGATCTGTAAAGTTTTTTTTTCATCAATGAAGCTTTGTGAGGGCTTGTTTTTTGCAGGACAAGTTGCGGTTTTCAATGAAACTATTTTGGAATACATCTGACATTTTGATCACTTTTTATAAAAATTTTTGTTAACATAAACTTTTTTTTTTTTTTTTACTTTTTTTACACCATTTTTAGTTCCCATAGGAGACTAATACATGCAATCTTCTGATTGCATACACTGTGGCATTGATCAGTGTTATCTGTGCTCTGCTGCTCCAGCCTGGATTTCAGGCATGGAGCAGCAAAGCGTCGATCGGACAAAGATGGACGCAGGTAGGCACCCTCCCCTGTCCATGCAGCTATTTGGGACACCGCAATTTCACCACGGCGGTCTTGAACAGCCCAACTGAGCTGCCGGGAAAGGTTTTGGATGTGGCAATCAACTTTGATAGCTGCGTCTAAGGGGTTAATACCAGGCATCACCGCGATCAGTGATGTCCGGCATTAGTCATGGGTCATGGCGGCTGAGAGCCGCAGGGACCACCCGGCTATGACGCGGGGTCAGCCCATGACCCCGCATTATAGGACAGGTTTTGGTTTATTATATTTATACTGTAAATATATGTCAATTTAAAAAAATCATGTTTGTGCGTCACCATTTTCTGAGAGCCATAATGTTTTTATTATTATACTGACATTGTTAGGGGGACAGACAGGGCAATCTGTCACAAAGACCGGGATCGCCAAACAGTGTGTTGTCTGCCTGGCGCATGAGTTCGGCACATCGGGTTGACAGGTTGCTGGGCGGGGCTGGAGAGGACCCAGCAGTCATGGTACATATTGGCACCAATGACAAAGTAAGAGGTAGGTGGAGTGTCCTTAAAAATGATTTCAGGGACTTAGGCCGCAAGCTTAAGGCAAGGACCTGCAAGGTAGTATTTTCTGAAATACTACCAGTACCACGAGCCACACCAGAGAGGCAGCGGGAGATCAGGGAGGTAAACAAGTGGCTCAGAAGCTGGTGTAGGAAGGAAGGGTTTGGGTTCATGGAGAACTGGGCTAACTTCGCTGTCGGTTACCGTCTCTACCGTAGGGACGGGCTGCACCTCAATGGGGAGGGTGCAGCTGTGCTTGGGGAGAAGATGGCTAGAAGGGTGAAGGAGTGTTTAAACTAGGGACTTGGGGGCAGGGAACCTACAGCAAAGAGATAGTGTAGATAGAGAGGTGGGAATTATAAATGTACCTGGGGGTGGAGTGGAGGGAGGGGTTAGAATAGTTAATAGGAATAGGCTTCATAGGAAAATAAAACTTACACCCTTGAATCCCATTAACCCCAATAACATAAAGGATGGAAATGTAAAGTGTATGTTCACAAATGCCAGAAGCCTAGCAAATAAAATTGGGGAGCTTGAGGCCTTGATACAGGAGGAACATATTGATATAGTTGGGGTCACTGAGACATGGCTGGATTCCTCGCATGACTGGGCTGTCAATCTGCAGGGGTTTACATTGTTTCGCAAGGATAGAATGAACAGAAAAGGTGGTGGAGTCTGTCTGTATGTAGGAAGTGGTATGAAAGTCAGTGTGAACGATGCCATAGTGTGTGATGATTCTGAGGAGGTGGAATCACTGTGAGTAGAATTACAAAAGGAGGGAAAGACTGAAAAAATAATATTTGGTGTAATCTACAGACCCCCTAATATCACTGAAGAGATAGAAGTTCGGCTTCATAAACAAATAGAGAGGGCCGCCCGGGCAGGTACAGTGGTAATAATGGGAGATTTTAACTATCCAGATATAGATTGGGGTCGGGGGCTGGCTAAAACTACAAAGGGGCGACAATTCCTAAATTTATTGCAGGATAATTTTATGGGCCAGTTTGTGGAGGACCCAACAAGAAGTGATGCCTTGTTGGATCTGATCATTTCCAACAACGCAGAGCTGGTTGGTAATGTAACTGTGCGGGAAAACCTTGGTAATAGCGACCACAATATAGTTACTTTTGACTTAAAATGTAGAAAACAAAGACAGGCGGGGAAGGCAAAAACTTATAACTTTAAAAAGGCAAATTTCCATGGGCTGAGAGCTGCACTACAGGACATAGACTGGGGGGAGGTTTTCTCAAATACTGATACAGAAGGTAAATGGGACATCTTTAAATCAACTCTAAATAACTATACAGCTAAATATATACCAAAGGGGAACAAATATAAACGATTAAAACTAAATCCTACATGGCTGACAAATGATGTTAAAAGAGCAATAAACAACAACAAAAATAGCCTTCAAAAAATTCAAATCTGATGGGTCAGCGATAACATTTAAACAGTACAAAGAGCTTAATAAAATCTGTAAAAATTTAATAAAAACAGCAAAAATTCAAAACGAGAGACAGGTGGCCAAAGAAAGCAAAACTAATCCTAAATATTTTTTTAGATATATAAATGCAAAAAAAACAAGGACAGAGCATGTAGGACCCCTTAATAATGATAATGGGGAGGTTGTCACGGGCAATAAAGAGAAAGCAGAGCTACTGAATGGGTTCTTTAGTTCTGTATACACTATGGAAAAAGGAGCTGACATTGGCCAGGTCAGTGCTGGTAACATATCATGTAATGTACTGAACTGGCTTAATGTAGAGATGGTACAAGGTAAGTTAAGTAATATAAATGTAAGCAAATCTCCAGGGCCAGATGGATTGCACCCAAGAGTTCTTAGAGAGGTAAGTTCAGTAATATCTGTACCCCTGTTCATGATATTTAGAGATTCTCTGGTGTCTGGTATTGTGCCAAGGGACTGGCGCAAGGCGAATGTGGTGCCAATCTTCAAAAAGGGCTCTAGGTCTTCCCCAGGAAACTATAGACCGGTAAGTTTAACGTGCATTGTGGTTAAATTGTTTGAAGGACTTATAAGGGATTACATACAGGAATACATAGGGGATAATTGTATTATAAGTGATAGCCAGCATGGGTTTACTAAGGATAGAAGTTGTCAAACCAATCTAATTTGCTTTTATGAAGAGGTGAGTAGAAGCCTTGACAGAGGGATGGCTGTGGATATAGTGTTTCTGGATTTTGCTAAAGCATTTGATACTGTCCCTCATAGACGTCTGACAGGTAAGTTAAGGTCTTTGGGTTTGGAAATTTTAGTTTGTAACTGGATTGAACACTGGCTCATGGATCGTACCCAGAGAGTGGTGGTCAATGATTCGTACTCTGATTGGTCCCCGGTAATTAGTGGTGTACCCCAAGGTTTAATTTAATTTATTTATCAATGATATAGAGGATGGTATTAACAGCTCTGTTTCTATCTTTGCAAATGACACCAAGCTTTGTAGCACGGTACAGTCTATAGAGGATGTGCATAAGTTACAAGAGGACTTGGATAGACTAAGTGTCTGGGCATCCACTTGGCAAATGAGGTTCAATGTGGATAAATGTAAAGTTATGCATCTGGGTACTAATAACCTGCATGCATCGTATGTCTTAGGGGGGATTAAACTGTCAGTCACTGGTAGAGAAGGATCTGGGTGTACTTGTAGATCACAGACTACAGAATAGCATGCAATGTCAGGCTGCTGCTTCCAAAGCCGGCAGGATATTGTCATGTATCAAAAGAGGCATGGACTCAAGGGACAGGGACATAATACTCCCCCTTTATAAAGCATTGGTACGGCCTCACCTGGAATATGCTGTTCAGTTTTTTTCGCCTGTACATAAAAGGGACACTGTGGAGCTGGAAAGGGTGCAGAGACGCGTGACTAAACTAATATGGGGCATGGAACATCTTAGCTATGAGGAGCGATTAAAGGAGTTACAATTGTTTAGTCTTGAGAAGAGACGTTTAAGGGGGGATATGATAAACGTATATAAGTATATTAATGGCCCATACATAAAGTATGGAGAAAAACTGTTCCAGGTTAAACCCCCCCAAAGGACGAGGGGGCACCCTCTCCGTCTGGAGAAGAAAAAGTTTAGACTCAAGGGGCGACACGCCTTCTTTACCATGAGAACTGTGAAGTTATGGAACAGTCTACCTCAGGAACTGGTCACAGCAGGAAAAATTAACAGCTTTAAAACAGGATTACATTCCTGGAACAAAATAACATTAATGCCTATGAAGAAATATAAAATCCCATCCCTTCCCCAATATCGCGCCACACCCCTACCCCTTAATTCCCTGGTTGAACTTGATGGATATATGTCTTTTTTCGACCGTACTAACTATGTAACTATGTAACTATGTTGTGTGAGGGCACATTATTTTTGGGATAAGTTGGCGTTTTTAGCAGTACCATTTGGGGGGTACATGCGACATTCTGATAACTTTTTGTTTTAGTTTTACAGAGGCCGCATTAACATGAAGCAGTAAATTTGATGATTTTATTTTTTATTTTTTTACGGCATACAAATTGCGTGTGATTGTTTTATTACTTGGTTATTACAGACAGGGCGACACCAAATATGTGTATATAATTTTTTTTGAGGGGACAGGTTCAAAAATTCATAATGGGGTAAGGGGGATTGTGATTAATTTTTATTTATATTTATTGTTTACTTCACATTTATTTATTCATTTATTTTTTCACTTTATTTTGACTTTTTTTTTTTTTTTTTTTTACTGTCCCACTAGTGGACTTGACACTTATAAGACATTGCAGTACATTTGCAGAAAGTCAGCTGGAAAAATGGACGTCCATTAACGTCCATTTGCGGGAAGGGGTTAAAGCACTTCTTTAACCACTAAAGGACACAGGGCATACAGGTACGCCCTGGCTCCCTGGTACGTAAAGACCAAGGGTGTACCTGTATGCCCATGGGAATTCTGGTCCCGGGCGAGGACCAGACCAGGATGCCTGTTGAAATCATTTAGCAGGCACCCTGTGCAAACCCCCGAGGTGGGGTTGGCATGGAGACCCCCATGTTGGCGATTCAGATCGGCGATCTGCGGTGAATCATACGGGTCTCCTGTGACCCTGAAAATAATCCCCTGAAGGGATAGGGGTGAGGTGGCAGAGGTGCCATCATTCCTATCCCTGCTATTGGTGGGACAGAAGCGACGACCAATAGCAGATCGGGAGCAGGGGGGTTAAAGTTTGGTTCCCCGCTCTGCCCACCCACTGTAGTCCGGGCAGAGTGGGGGAACCGGCGGTGACCGATGCCGCATGTCACTTACCTACGGCGGGCGGCGATGACGTGCGGCGATCCTACGGAATCCAGTGAGTTGTTGCCTAGCAACATCTGGAGGGTTACAGTTTGGAGACCACTATACAGTGGTCTCTAAACTGCAGCCCTCCAGATGTTGCAAAACTACAATCTCCCAGCATGCCCAGACAGCTGTTTGCTGTTTGGGCATGATGGCTTTTGTAGTTTTGCAAGATTTAGAGGGGTACAGTTTGGAGATCACTGTGCGGTGGTTTCTAAACCGTGACCCTCTAAATCTTGCAAAACTACAACTCCCAGCATGCACGGACAGCAAACGGCTGTCTCGCCATGCTGGGGGTTGTAGCTGCGTTCCTCCAGCTGTTGCATAACTACATCTCCCAGCATGCCCTTCGGTAATCAGTACATGCTGGGAGTTGTAGTTCTGCAACAGCTGGAGGCACACTGGTTAGAAAATACTGAGTTAAGTAATAGAATCTAACTGAAGGTTTTCCAATCAGTGTGCCTCCAGCTGTTGCAAAAGTACAACATGGGCAGCGCAAGCTGGGAGTTGTAGTTTTGCAACAGCTGGAGGTTTGCCCCCCCCCCCCCCATGTGAATCACTGGCATAGAATACCTCAATTTCCACCCCTATGCAATCCCAAATATTGTCCTCAAATTCGCATATCGCTCTCTCACTTCGGAGCCCTGTCATATTTCAACAGTGTAGGGCCACATATGGGGTATTTACGTTTGTGGGAGCAATTGCGTATCAAATTTTGGGGGGCTTTTTCTCCTTATAACCCATATGAAAAGGAAAAGTTGGGGTCTACTCCAGCCTGTTAGTGAGGAAAAAAAAAAAAATTGTACACTAACATGCTGGTGTTGCCCCATACTTTTCATTTTCACAAGAGGTAAAAGGAAGGAAAAAAAACACAATTTGTAACACAATTTCTTCTGAGTACGGACATACCCCATATGTTGGCGTGTATGAGTGGGAGCGCACTATGTACATTTAAGGCCTAAATTGGGGAATTGCACAGCGGTTCTGACATAAACGCAAAAAAAATGAATACCCACGTGTGACCCCATTTTGGAAACTACACCCCTCACGGACCATAACAAGGGGTATAGTGAGCCTTAATGCCCCACAGGTGTTTGACGAATTTTTGTTAAAATTGGATGGGAAAATGAAGAAAAAAATATGTTTTTTTTAACTAAAATGCTGGCGTTACTCAAAATTTTTCATTTTCACAAGGGAAAGTAGGAAAAAGTCCTCCAAAATTTTCAATCATATTTCTTCTGAGTAAGAACATACCCCATATGTGGATGTAAAGTGCTCTGCGGACGAACTACAGTGCTCAGAAGAGAAGGAGCGCCATTGGGCTTTTGGAGAGAAAATTTTTCCGGAATTGAAGGCCACGTGTGTTTACAAAGCCCCCATAGTGCCAGAACAATGCACCCCCTCACATTTGACCCAATTTTAGAAATTACACCGATCACATAATATAATAAGGGGTGCAGTGAGCATTTACACCCCACAGGTGTCAGACAGATTTTTGGAACAGTGGTCCGTGAAAATGAAAAATTCAATTTTTCATTTGCACAGCTCACGTTTCCAAAGATCTGTCAAATGCCAGAGGGGTGTAAATGCTCACTGCACCCCTTATTAAATTCTGTGACTGGTGTAGTTTCCAAAATGGGATCACATGTGGGGGGGGGGTCACATGTGGGGGGGGGGTCCACTGTTCTGGCCCCATGGGGGGCTTTGTAAACGCAAATGGCACTTGACTTCCATTCCAAACAAATTCTCTCTCTGAAAGCTCAATGTTGCTCCTTCACTCCTGAGCATTGTAGTTTACCTGCAGATCACTTGACGTCCACACATGGGGTATTTCCATACTCAGAAGTAATGGGGTTACAAATTTTGGGGGGCATTTTACCCTATTACCCCTTGTAAAAAATTAAAATTTGGGGAAAAACCTGCATTTTAGTAAAAAAAACTATATATTTTTTCATTTACAGATCCAACTTTAATGAAAAGTTGTCAAACACTTGTGGGGTTAAGGCTCACTGTACCCCTTGTTATGTTCCTTGAGGTGTGTAGTTTCCTAAATAGTGTGCCATGTGGGGTGTTTTTTGCTGTTATGGCACCATAGGGGCTTCCTAAATGTGACATGCCCCCCAAAAACAATTTCCTCAAAATTCACTCTCCAAAATCCCATTGTCGCTCCTTTGCTTCTGAGCCCTTTAGTGCATTCACACTTTACGTTCACATATGAGGTATTTCCTTACTGGAGAGAAATGGAGTTACAAATTTTGGGGGGCTTTTCCTTTTACCCAAAAAAATTGGGTCTACAAGAACATGTGAGTGTAAAAAATGAAGATTTTGAATTTTCTCCTTCACTTTGCTGCTATTCCTGTGAAACACCTAAACTTTCTGAATGTCATTTTGAATACTTTGAGGGGTGCAGTTTTGGGATAATTTATGGGGTAATGGGGTATTTATACCCCATTTGGGGTAATTTATGGGGTATTTCTTATATGAAGGCCCTTCAAATCCACTTCAAAGGTGAACTGGTCCCTGAAAAAATCAGATTTTGAAAATGTTGTGAAAAATTGGAAAATTGCTGCTGAACTATAAAGCCCTCTGATTTCTTACAAAAGTAAAAACATGTCAACTTTAATATGCCAACATCAAGTAGACATATTGTATATGTGAATCAATACATAATTTATTTGGTATGTCTAGTTTCCTTACAAGTAGACAGCTTCGAAGTTAGAAAAATGCAAAATTTTTGAATTTTTAATTACATTTTTGAATTTTTCACCAAGAAATGATGCAAGTATCGACGAAAATGTACCACTATGTTAAAGTAGAATATGTCACAAAAAAACACTCTCGGAATCAAATTCATAAGTCAAAGCATCCCGGAGTCATTAATGCTTACAGTGACAGTGGTCTAATGTGCAAAAAATGCTCGGGTCCTTAAGGTGAAAATGAGCTTGGTCATTAAAGGGTTAAAGGAGTTATCTAGGCCCTTTAAAATCAGTGCCCTATCCTCACAATAAGCCATCAATATTAGATGTTTGGGAACTTTTTGCACCCCTGCAGATCAGCTGAGTAAAGGGTCTGCAATGATTTAGTAAACACTGGAGTCTCTTCATTGTTTGTTTTGGTTTTACAGTGTTTGTGCTGGCTATTGCAGCTGTATCCCAAGGAGACTGAGCTAAAAGTCACCCTATCTAACATTTAATACTTTTTTTTCATATTTATTCAAATGCACAGCCTATTTCAATCAGGCTTAGGGTGCATTCACACCACATTTGTGCAATACAGCTGACAAAACTGGCAGGGGAATTTAAAAAGCCCCCCCCAGACGTATCCCAGACATATCCCAGACGGACCAGCGCCACTCCCCATTCATTTGAATGAGCCAAATGAGACGGTCAGCTTATTTTGTAACTGTATCAATTATATTGCAGACTAAAAACCGTGGCAGACCACAGTTTTCAGTCCGACAACAAAAATGGTCCAAAAATAAGCTGAACGGAGTCACTATCTGACTCTGTTTGGCTGATTCAAATGAATGGGGTGTGGCCATACTGCACAAACGTACATACTTATACAAAAATTATGCAACAAAACAGCAGGACACAAAGGGGGAGATTTATCAAACTGTCTTATTGTTAGATTATCTTTGTTGCCCATAGCAACTATTCAGAGCTCAATTTTCATTGTATTGGGGCAATATGAGAAATTAAATCTGAGCCGTGACTGTTTTCTAAAGACAACAAAGAGAATCTTACTGTAAGACAGCTTGATAAATCTCCTATATTAATCAAATGTGGAGCCTTTATACAGTAAGTCTTTTGTGAATTCCATGACACTAATTTTTTAACAGAAATTTTCTAAATATTACATGCACAGTATTTAACCCCTTAAGGACGCAGGACGTAAATGTACGTCCTGGTGAGGTGGTACTTAACGCACCAGGACGTACATTTACGTCCTAAGCATAACCGCGGGCATCGGAGCGATGCCCGTGTCATGCGCGGCTGATCCCGGCTGCTGATCGCAGCCAGGGACCCGCCGGCAATGGCCGACGCCCACGATCTCGCGGGCGTCCGCCATTAACCCCTCAGGTGCCGGGATCAATACAGATCCCGGCATCTGCGGCAGTTCGCGATTTAAATGAACGATCGGATCGCCCGCAGCGCTGCTGCGGGGATCCGATCATTCATAACGCCGCACGGAGGTCCCCTCTCCTTCCTCCGTGCGGCTCCCGGCGTCTCCTGCTCTGGTCTGAGATCGAGCAGACCAGAGCAGAAGATCACCGAAAACACTGATCTGTTCTATATCCTATACATAGAACAGATCAGTATTAGCAATCATGGTATTGCTATGAATAGTCCCCTATGGGGACTATTCAAGTGTAAAAAAAAAATGTAAAAAAATGTAAAAGTAAAAAAAAAGTGAAAAATCCCCTCCCCCAATAAAAAAGTAAAACGTCCGTTTTTTCCTATTTTACCCCCAAAAAGCGTAAAAAAACATTTTTTATAGACATATTTGGTATCGCCGCGTGCGTAAATGTCCGAACTATTAAAATAAAATGTTAATGATCCCGTACGGTGAACGGCATGAACGAAAAAAAATAAAAAAAAAGTCCAAAATTCCTACTTTTTTAATACATTTTATTTAAAAAAAAAATTATAAAAAATGTATTAAAAGTTTTTTATATGCATATGTGGTATAAAAAAAAAGTACAGATCATGGCGCAAAAAATGAGCCCCCATACCGCCACTTATATGGAAAAATAAAAAAGTTAGAGGTCATCAAACTAAAGGGATTATAAACGTACTAATTTGGTTAAAAAGTTTGTGATTTTTTTTAAGCGCAACAATAATAGAAAAGTATATAATAATGGGTATCATTTTAATCGTATTGACCCTCAGAATAAAGAACACATGTCATTTTTACCATAAATTGTACGGCGTGAAAACAAAACCTTCCAAAATTAGCAAAATTGCGTTTTTCGTTTTAATTTCCCCACAAAAATAGTGTTTTTTGGTTGTGCCATACATTTTATGATATAATGAGTGATGTCATTACAAAGGACAACTGGTCACGCAAAAAACAAGCCCTCATACTAGTCTGTGGATGAAAATATAAAAGAGTTATGATTTTTAGAAGGCGAGGAGGAAAAAATGAAAACGTAAAAATTAAATTGTCTGAGTCCTTAAGGCCAAAATGGGCTGAGTCCTTAAGGGGTTAAAGACACACATTTCAAAACTATAAAGTGGCTACTACAGATGTGTAATTGATTAACATGTTTTGTGCTTTATGAACTGTTTAGCAAGAAGTTTGGTATCGGTGAACAGGATAGCCAGCAGTGGAGAATGAGTGTTATAACTTCTTTGGTTCCTCATAGTCCCAGTTCAACTTTAATGCAACTGCTGAGTACTGGAGGAAGAACAGGTAAAATATAACAACAAATAACAGAGAGGAAAAAAAATCACTTAATTTATTATATTATTTTATTATATCCTTATTTATTCATAAATAAATCAAATTGTATGGATATAGCAAAATATAAACCTCATTATACTATTACGAATTGCAACTTACTAGAAAGCAAAAACTTACAACTTACTTCAAAATGTACATATTACCTTTTTTCCAATATTATAATAATCCATATTATAATGATGTTTCTTTGCAGGATTTTTCGACTCACCGCTGTGTAAACGCCGCCCATCACGCTCTCAGGAGGATCTGACTGTGTTTCCAGCTGTTACAACTCATAAAGGCTTTCTTCCAGCACTGCCATGATTCTTAACAATATTTACTCGAAGATCATCATGTCCTGCATCATAACACAACTTCTATTGTCAATAATACCTGCTGTTTGGTACTAAGCTCAAACAATGATGCCTTATGCACAAAAATGTGTAGAAGTTGACCTGCAATACGTTGTGTAAAATTGAACCGTATTACTAATGACATTGTGGACAATATAGTTTGATGTAGAATTCCAGTTAAAACGATGCTCTGACATACAATAGCATGCAATGGAGCATTCAAATTCTACATTTAAAGGGTACTCAGGTGGAAAGCATTTATATATATTTTTTAAATCAACTGGATCCAGAAAGCTAAACAGATTTGTAAATTACTTTGATTAAAAAAATCTTAATCCTTCCAATACTTATCATCTGCTGTATCCTCTACAGGAAGTTCTTTTCTTTTTGAATTTCTTTTGTCTGACCACAGTGCTCTCTGCTGACACCCCTGTCCATGTCAGGAACTGTTCAGAGCAGGAGCAAAACCTCATAGCAAACCTCTCCTGCTCTGGACAGTTCCTGACACGGACTGTGTTCCTGGCACCAGTTGATTTATAAAAAAAAAAAAAATTCCACCGGAGTACCCCTTTAAAAAAAATGTTTTTATGAATTTTGTACAACCCTATTAGAATGCGTGGTGGCTGTAACCTGGATCCATACAATACAGATACTGGGTACTTTTATGTACATGAGGCCTAAAAAAAAATTGCCATTCCATTTTTATTTTATTTTTTGCCCGAAAATATAAGATTATAAACTTTAGTAACCTATTTTATTTTTGGATTTGTTTCTCTGTTCTTTATTGTTTTTAATGAATAATAACATATTTTAAAATAACATTCCCTGTGTTATTATTCTTTTTAACTACACAATCACAAATATAGATTTTATAAAAGGGGATTGCTTTACTACATAATCCACAAATTAAAACTCAGATTCCTGCCAACCTGCCTCTGGAAGTGATAAGAAATATGCGTCAGGGCCATTATTAATTAATTGGGTTTCCATGGTTAAAGGGGTTGGCCACCTTTTAACAATTTGTCAGACTAGTAATGAGGTTAATTACTCACTTACTGATAATGAGACCCTTTACTGCAGGACCATTCTATATAATGATAAAGGTCCACCCCAGTCCCGATTTTCCCTCTCTATGTGTTGCCAACAGCTTTTCCATCCATACATGGCTGTCTATGGAGGAGCACTGTAAGAGACATGTCACTCTGCCTTCTCCAATTCAGTATACTGTGCTTAAGCAAGGAGTACAGGTGCATTGGAGGTGGCAGAGTGATGTGTATCATCCTGTACTCCTCCATGGGCAGCCATGTATGGACAGAGAAACTCTCGACAGCACATACAGATGGAGGATCGGGACAGGGGTGGACCTGCATAGGCAGTCATGTATGGACAAAGGAACAAAAAATTGAAAAGCACACCCAAAAGAACTGTTATAAATATGCAGGTGCATGCTGTCATGGCTATAATACAAATGCCAACACAAATATTGCTGCAGCACAATGAATGATATACTGTATGTATAATGTAAATCATCCTAAATTACAATACTGCTATAGAAAGAATTGAGGTTCTCAGCATGCCATTAGCTGTTTCTTCTATAGCATTACTGCAGTTTAAAGTTATATTACATTACACATCTTAGTGCTTGAATTGTGAAATGTTTGTGTTTGCATTTGTCTTTCAGCCATGGTAGCGTGCACCAGCATATTTATAACAGTTCTTTAGGATATGCTGACCATTATTTTTTGTATTGTATGTGTCAGTCTCCATTTTGGTCATGCACTCCACCCATCCCCTGGATAGTTTTAAGCAGGAAATAACTGGATGCTGTATGTCCAGAATTTGCAGGCTTAGGCTAGCTCAGAGGAGGTATATCTGCTGGTGCGTCACACTGAGGTCACCATATGGTAGTTGAATGGTACACACTATTTGAGCAGAGGGTATGCTAAGAACCTTTTTTTTGCAATTTAAAATGATTTACATTATAAATGGATCTTAGCACTTGCCATTTTCTGATGCCATTTATGGATAGAGGAGCCATTGACTGCACAGAGGGATGGGGACAGAACTCCATTATTATAGAGAATGAAGCCGTGGTGAAGAGTCTCATAATGATTATAGTCTGGTAATAAATTGTTAAAAGGTGGCCAACCCCCTTTATGCATGTGCACACAAACTTACAATGCAATTGGAAAGTTTTCAGGTCCTTTAACCTTTTGTTTATTTTATGTTGTGGCCTTGTGCTAAAATAAAAATATATTTTTTCCTATTATTCTTTACTCAATACCCCATAATGAGAATGTGAAAATATATTTTAAATATATTTTTTATAATAAAAGTGATTAGTGTTGGGACCCCCGCCAGTAATGTCCTCTGTCTCCTTTGATCTTTGTATTGAGCCTCTGGCTTCGCTGATCCGGGGGACTTAAACATTTTTAGTGTCCTGGTGCAACACAGGGAAATCAAAATCTGTTTATTTGATATGCCTTGCTCCTTTTATTTGAGCTGTAATGTGTTTAGGTACGGTAACTGATGCTCTTTGTATTTTCATGCTCTTTATTCCTATTTGTAAATGCAAAATTTCCTTAATAAAAATAAAGTTAAACAAATAAAAGTGATCAGTCTGTACAGCAACTATAATAAATTGTAACTGTAACACAGTTGCTGTATGGTATATGAAGTGCACCTTGGCCCTATAGGTTCCAGATAGTATTCCTGCATGGCCCTTAGTGGACAGAGCGGAAACTGCAGCAAAGGCTGAAGTAGCAGGAGATAATTCTGAGGATGTCGCCTGATGCTGATAAGAACACATAGTGCGCTGGTGGTTTTCAGCCAGCTGCGTTACAATATAAGAACAAACAAGCTTATTACAATAAATTTGGTGGAGACAAAACTCAGAAATCAGATGGAAAGTGTGGAGAAATGGACATAAACAATAAAAATATGGACTTTCTTGGTAAAGGGCAGAGGCCAGATTGAGACTACCGTATTTATATTCCCATTGCATCCAGTAGTTATCCCAGGGTTACCAGACAGCTTCAAGATCTATCAAATTTTTTTTATTGATCACAGCCTTTAAATTCTCCATTGTTCCTACATCTTGGACCCTTGAATAAAGGTCCAATAAAGTAGGTGGTGTCTGTTGTTTGCATTTTTTTGCCACCACATACCTGGTGGCATTAAGAATATAAAGTAGCACCTGTACGCCTCCCCTACAGTTTTTTTCTGAACGCTCCGCCCAAATAGATAAAATCATTTACCATATCCCTAGAACATATAAAAAAAATGTTTCATTATTTACATTTTATTATATCATAAAATGTGCACAGAAAAGAGAAACAATTTTCCCTAATACATCCAAAACATACAAACCAGAATTAAATAGTTAACAAAATAATCAATTAAATATATTAAACAGATTACCAACATTTCCCCTCCCCCCAACCCTCCCAGTTTGTTGGATGTAGGGGAAAAAAACAGGAAACCCAGCTTTAATACCTTACAGAACAAATCAATCCATTGGTCACATTTCCCATACTTTTTGGTACCTCTCTATCCCCCTGACTCTATTTTTGACCAAATACCATACATAATTTTGGATCTTCTTTAAAATCTTAACCATTCTAACACTGGGTTTTTTTTTTTTTTTTTTTTTTGCGAGTACCAAAATCTTAATACCATTAATCTAGCATAGAACAGAACTTTAATAATTAGTAATGAACATGTTGTTTTTTGTACTTTCTCGCCCAGTACTGCACAGGCCAGAGTATAAGAAGGTCTATGTTAATCTGGATCATAAACCTTAGTCCAGTACTCTTGCAAATACTTACAACCCAATATAAGGTGGTCAAAATCTGCATTCTCTACCTTACACCTATGACAACCCACTAACCCCTCAATTGTGTGATTCTATTCTGCATATTAATGGAGATTTTGGCAATATTTTTACAGATCTCACTCCAAAAATCTTCTCTTACTCCATCAATCATACCCCTCCACTTAATTGCAATTCTATCCAATTGATTCCTACTTTGGTGCAATCCCAATATTTTATAAATGGCTGTCATGTCTTTCTTTTTAAATTGGTTGTTGTTGATGAAATGCATCATTTCGTGTTCATTAATATTAAACCATTTATTATCCGAACTAAACGCGTGCCAAATTTGATTATATCTAAACCTACCGTATATGCCGGCGTATAAGACGACTGGGCGTATAAGACGACCCCCAACTTTTACAGTTAAAATAAAGAGTTTGGGATATACTCACCATATAAGACTACCCCTCCTACCGCGATATACGGTACCTTATATTTCCCCCCACATTAGGTAGGCATCATGTTCCCCCACATTAGGTAGACAGTATAGTTCCCCCTACATTAGGTAGGCAGTATAGTTCCCCCCCACATTAAGTTGGCAGTTCCCCCACATTAAGTTGGCAGTACCCCCCACATTAGGTTGGCAGTTCCCCCACATTAGGTTGGCAGTTCCCCCACATTAGGTTGCCAGCTCCCCCACATTAGGTTGCCCACTCCCCCACATTAGGTCGGCAGTTCCCCCACATTAGGTCGGCAGCTCCCCCACATAAGGTCGGCAGTTCCCCCACAATAGTAGGCAGCTCCCCCAAATTAGGTCGGGAGTTACCCCACATTAGGTCAGCAGTTACCCCACATTAGTAGGCAGCTCCCCCACATTAGTAGCAGTTCCCCCACATTAGTAGGCAGCTCCCCCACATTAGTATGCAATTCCCCCACATTAGGTCAGACAACAGACATACAGCTTCCAGCCATATACAGTGTATGGCTGGAGGCTGTATGTCTGTACTATCCCCACAGTGTTCCGATCACAGCTCCTCCGGCCTTGGTCACTATCTACTGCTATGGCCCATGGACCATAGCAGTAGGTGCCGGGACCGGGGAGCGGTGACCGGATCACTTAAGATAGCACGACCGGTCACTCACCAGGCCCCGGCCGTCGCGTCCTCCTGGTCCTGTGCTCCTCTGCCTCTATGGTTGTAGGCACGTGACGTCACTGACGTCCCGTGCGTACAACCATAGAGAGGGAGGACCGGACCGCAGGAGGACCGAAGGAGGATCGCAGGAGGACACCGGGGAATGGTAAGTGACTGGCGGACATCCTTATGTCCCAAGAAGATTTTTCGGGACACAGAGATGTCCAGGATAGGAATACCTATGATTATCTGCCCGGGCCGGCTCCTGTGTGTGCCTGCAGGCGGGGGCCGGCCAGAGCAGCTAAAAACTAATACTGTATACTAAAAACCAGGGGGCCTCCAGCTGTTGTAAAACTACAGCTCCCAGCATGCCCGGACAGCCTTTGCCATGCTGGGAGTTGTAGTTTCACAACAGCTGGAGGCACCCTTGTTTTCAGTATACAGTATTAGTTTGTACATGCTCTGGCCGGCCCCCGTCTGCAGCCACACACGGGAGCCGGCCTGGGCAGATAATCATAGATATTCCTATCCTGGACCTCAATATCAGGCGTATAAGACGACCCCTGACTTTTCAGAAGAAAATTCAGGGTTAAAAAGTCGTCTTATACGCCGGGATATACGGTATGTTTTTCTGTGATGCCAAATTCTACCTTCATTTCTTTAAAGTATAATAATTTACTTTGCCTAACTATGTGCCTAACTTTATCTACCCAGTGTGAAACCCAAAATATAGTGTCAGGAATACTCTGAAATTCTAACTAATTTCTATTCTTCTATATACGGCATACGGCAGGTGTATACGGCAGACTACCAGTCAACTATGTCATTTTTTCACTTCTAACCATGCTTTACCAATTAACCTACCATACAAAAAAAATGTATATCTATCCCGCTACCTTTAAACAAAATTTGAAAATATCTATCCCACTAAAATTTCAACAAAAGTGCTGCATTTATTATCCATTTTATTCTTAATGTGCTTCATAACATAATTCTTCTCCCGATTTTTGATTCTCTCCATTTGTTTTGCCAAAAAGTACCAAAAGAAATTTGGGAGCATCAACCCACCTTAGTTACATAGTTACATAGTTAGTACGGTCGAAAAAAGACATACGTCCATCAAGTTCAACCAGGGAATTGAAGGGTAGGGGTGTGGTGGGATATTGGGGGAAGGGATGGGATTTTATATTTCTGCATAAGCATTAATGTTATTTTGTTCCAGGAATGTATCTAACTCTGTTTTAAATGTATTAATCGTTTCTGCTGTGACCAGTTCCTGAGGTAGACTGTTCCATAAGTTCATAGTTCTTATGGTAAAGAAGGCGTGTCACCCCTTGAGACTAAACCTTTTCATCTCCAAACGGAGGGAGTGCCCCCTCGTCCTTTGAGGTGGCTTAACCTGGAACAGTTTTTTTCTCCATATGTTTTATATGGGCCATTAATATATTTATATACGTTTATCATATCCCCCCTTAAACGTCTCTTCTGAAGACTAAACAATTGTAACTCCTTTAATCGCTCCTCATAACTAAGATGTTCCATGCCCCATATTAGTTTAGTCGCGCGTCTCTGCACCCTTTCCAGCAACACAGTGTCCCTTTTATGGACTGGTGACCAAAACTGAACAGCATATTCCAAGTGAGGCCGTACCAATGCTTTATAAAGGGGGAGTATTATGTCCCTCGAGTCCATGCCTCTTTTGATACATGACAATATCCTGCTGGCCTTGGAAGCAACAGCCTGACATTGCATGCTATTCTGTAGTCTATGATCTACAAGTACACCCAGATCCTTCTCTACCAGTGACTCTGCCAGTTTAACACCCCCTAAGACATACGATGCATGCATGTTATTAGTACCCAGATGCATAACTTTACATTTATCCACATTGAACCTCATTTGCCAAGTGGATGCCCAGACACTTAGTCTATCCAAGTCATCTTGTAACTTATACACATCCTCTATAGACTGTACCGTGCTACAAAGCTTGGTGTCATCTGCAAAGATAGAAACAGAGCTGTTAATGCCATCCTCTATATCATTGATAAATAAATTAAACAACAGCGGGCCCAGTACCGGAGCCGTGAGGCCAGATATTTGAGCCTTGCTCTTTTGTTGCCCCATACATATTTATTCAAAATAAGTTCCATTATTTGATCCGTCCCCAACTGTCCCTAGATAACTACCAAGAACTCTATCTTTATCACCCATTCTCCTATCTACACCTCCCCCCCCCCCAAACTTCCACAAAGTTACAGCATGGAATATTGCAGTAGTCAATGTGCTGTACATCCAGCCATTAACTAGAGATAAGCGAAGTTACAGTGATACGATTTGTCACAAACCTCACGTCTCGGCGGTTGCTGACTTTAGCCTGCATAAATTAGTTCAGCTTTCAGGTGCTCTGGTGGGCTGTAAAAGGTGGATATAGTCCTTGGAGAGAGTCTCCTAGGACTGTATCCACCTTTTCAGCTCACCGAAGCACCTGAAAGCTGAACTAATTTATGCAGGCTAAAGTCAGCAACGCCGAGCCGCGAGGTTCGTGACGAATCGAATCACTGTAACTTTGCTCATCTCTACCATTAACAAAGTGCAGCATGTGCATGTAGCAAAGACGGATGTCTAATCTACATATAACAACAATAACTGTAGTACCGTATATACTCGAGTATAAGCCGACCCGAATAGAAGTCGAGGCCCCTAATTTCACCCCAAAAACCCAGGAAAAGTTATTGACTTGACTATAAGCCTAGGGTGGGAAATACATCATCCCTCCCTGTCATCATCCAGACCCCCGTCATTAACAACCTCATCATCATCAACCTGTCATCATCACCGCCTGTCATCATCCCCCCAGTCATCATCCCACCCCCCCTTCATCATCACTGCCTGTCATCATCCCACCCCCCTTAATCATCACCGCCTGTCATCATCCCCTTATCATCCCACACCTCCCTTCACCATCCCCTTATCATCCCACACCCCCCTTCATCATCCCTTTGTCATTATCCCAACCCCCCTTCATCATCCCCTTATCATCCCACACACCCCTTCATCATCCCCTTGTCATCATCCCACACCCCCCCTTCATCATCCCCTTATCATCCCACACTCCCCCTTCATCATCCCTTTGTCATCATCCCACACCCCCTTCCTCATCCCCTTGTCATCATCACACCCCCCCTTCATCATCACCACATGTCATCAGCCCCCCCCCCCACCCCTTCATCATCACCGCTTGTCAATGTCTGATACAGTGGTCTTCAACCTGCGAACCTCCAGCCATCGGCTGTCCGGGCTTGCTGGGAGTTGTAGTTTTGAAACATCTGGAGGTCCGCAGGTTGAAGACCACTGCGGCCTTCGACATCATCCAGCCAACCATCCCCCCTTTAGCTCTGTTCTCACCTCCGCTCGGCGGGACGTTAGGGTGCACTGGTCCGGGCCATCTGTGCTGCAGGGACTGTCCGGTGGGGAGGAATAGTCGTTCCGGGCTGTCCATCTTCACCGGGGGGGGCCTCTTCTCTGCGCTTCGGGCTCGGAATAGAGACGTTGCCTTGATGACGACGCACAGGGACGTTACTCATGAACGTCCCTGTGCGTCGTCGTCAAGGCAACGTGACTATTCCAGGGCCGGGCCCGAAGCGCGGAGAAGAGGCCCCCCCCCGGTGAAGATGGACAGCCCGGAATGACTATCCTTGCTGGGAGTTGTAGTTTTGAGACATCTGGAGGTCCGCAGGTTGAAGACCACTGAGGGCGGAGAGTTCACTCGAGTATAAGCCGAGGAGGGTGTTTTCGTGCTGAAAAACTCGGCTTATACTCGAGTATATACGGTATACATGTAACAGGCATAAGAAGGATAAACAATATATTCATAACAACGACCAGCTGCCCATGGTAACCAATCAGATCGCTTCTTTCATTTTTAAAGAGGCCAGTGGAAAATGAAAGAAACAATCTGATTGGTTGCTATGGGCAACTGATCAATTTTTCCACTGCACAGGTTTTGATAAATCTCCCCCATAGTGTGTATGTACAAAAAAAAAAAAGTTTGCAATATACGTATACAGCAAAGATTAATATTTCATATACCTCTAACAGAAATTATTATACTATATCCCTTCTAGAGGGACCAGTACATAGTGCAGCTATGACAGAAATGAATGTGCCATGTGCATGCAACATGTTGTGTACATATAGCAAGGATAAATGAATAGTATACCTATGACAGAGAAAAGTATGCAATGATGATGCACCAGAGCTAAGAATATGTGTAACAGAAATAAGCAAATATTATGCATATAACAAATATAGATGTGTACCTACATGCAGCAAAGCTACACGTGTAATGTGCATATAGCAAAAAAATACAGTATATATATATATATATATATATATATATATATATATATATATATATAGTTGTGATTAATGTATAATATCCATAATAAAAGTGGAGTCTACAATGTAAATAAAACAAACAAAAAAAAGTAGAGAAAAGTGAGCAAAATGCCTAAAGCAAACCTGAACATAAGCTATACATATAGCAGAGCTGAGCAAGTAATATATATGTTGCAACAATGGGCCCCCAGAAAGAGGGTAAGCAAGTTTTATAACACATACAAAGAGGCCCTTCTCTCAAAGGGGCCTCTGACTTGAGAAATAGGTTATTACAGGGAGTCTCTTCATTATGGGTTACAAATGGATATTGATGTTTCTTTTGCCTCCTATAGAACATATCCGCATAGAATTTTAAAATATCCATATTATCCAACGTCTTCGATATTTTAGACAAAGTCATTCCTAGCCCATAATGAGCCAGTGCTGTCCAGGGCTTTTAGGCAGGGGAGAAAGAAAGCTTTAAACAACTCACTTGAGGGACTCCATACACATAATAGATCCTGGTATTAATATCAGAGTTCACACCATAAGAGATGTCATTTTACACTCACTGTTTCACAGTTGTTTATTTATTTATTTTTAACCCCTTAAGGACTGACCCATTTTTCACCTTAAGGACTCGGCCATTTTTTGCAAATCTGACCACTGTCACTTTAAACATTAATAACTCTGGAATGCTTTTAGTTATCATTCTGATTCCGAGATGGTTTTTTCGTGACATATTCTACTTTAACATAATGGTAAAATTTTGTGGTAACTTGCATCCTTTCTTGGTGAAAAATCCCCAAATTTGATGAAAAATGTGAAAATTTTGCATTTTTCTAACTTTGAAGCTCTCTGCTTGTAAGGAAAACGGATATTCCAAATAATTTTTTTTTATTCACATATACAATATGTCTACTTTATGTTTGCATCATAAAATTTATGAGTTTTTACTTTTGGAAGACACCAGAGGGCTTCAAAGTTCAGAAGCAATTTTCCAATTTTTCACAAAATTTTGAAAATCGCTTTTTTTCAGGGACCAGTTCAGGTTTGAAGTGGATTTGAAGGGTCTTCATATTAGAAATACCCCATAAATGACCCCATTATAAAAACTGCACCCCCCAAAGTATTCAAAATGACATTCAGTAAGCGTTTTAACCCTTTAGGGGTTTCACAGGAATAGCAGCAAAGTGAAGGAGAAAATTCACAATCTTCAATTTTTTACACTCGCATGTTCTTGTAGACCCAATTTTTGAATTTTTGCAAGGGGTAAAAAGGAGAAAATTTTTACTTGTATTTGAAACCCAATTTCTCTCGAGTGAGCACATACCTCATATGTCTATGTTAATTGTTCGACGGGCGCAGTAGAGGGCTCAGAAGGGAAGGAGCGTCAAATGGTTTTTGGGGGGCATGTCACCTTTAGGAAGCCCCTATGGTGCCAGAACAGCAAAAAACCCCACATGGCATACCATTTTGGAAACTAGACCCCTCGGGGAACAGAACAAGGGGTAAAGTGAACCTTAATACCCCACAGGTGATTCACGACTTTTGCATATGTAAAAAGAATTTAAAAAATTTTACCTAAAATGCTTGGTTTCCCAAAAGTTTTACATTTTTAAAAAGGGTAATAGCAGAAAATACCCCCCAAAATTTGAAGCCCAATTTCTCCCGATTCAGAAAACACCCCATATGGGGGTGAAAAGTGCTCTGCTGGCGCACTACAGGTCTCAGAAGAGAAGGAGTCACATTTGGCTTTTTGAAAGCAAATTTTGCTCTGGGGGCATGCCGCATTTAGGAAGCCCCTATGGTGCCAGGACAGCAAAAAAAAAACCACTTGGCATACCATTTTGGAAACTAGAGCCCTCGGGGAATGTAACAAGGGGTTAAGTGAACCTTAATACCCCACAGGCATTTCACGACTATTGCATATGTAAAAGAAAAAAAAATATATTTTTTACCTAAAATGCTTCTTTTCCCAAAAATTTTACATTTTTAAAAAGGGTAAAAGCAGAAAATACCCTCCAAAATTTGTAACACAATTTCTCCCGAGTACGGCGATACCCCATATGTGATCCTAAACTGTTGCCTTGAAATACGACAGGGCTCCAAAGTGAGAGCGTTATGCGCATTTGAGGCCTAAATTAGGGATTGCATAGGGGTATTCTACGCAAGTGATTCCCAAACAGGGTGCCTCCAGCTGTTGTAAAACTCCCAGCATGCCTGGACAGTCAACGGCTATCTGGCAATACAGGGAGTAGTTGTTTTGCAACAGCTGGAGGCTCCGTTTTGGAAACCGTGGCGTACCAGACGTTTTTCATTTTTTTGGGGAAGGAACGGGGGCTGTGTAGGGGTAGGTGTATATGTAGTGTTTTTTACTTTTTATTTTATTTTTTGTGTTAGTGTAGTGTTTTTAGGGTACAGTCGCACGGGAGGGGGTTCACAGTAGTTTCTCGCTGGCAGTTTGAGTTGTTGCAGAAAATTTGCCGCAGCTCAAACTTGCAGCCCGATACTTACTGTAAACCTCCGCCCATGTGAGTGTACCCTGTACATTCACATGGGGGGGGGGGCACATCCAGCTGTTGCAAAACTACAACTCCCAGCATGCGCTGACAGATTGTACATGCTGAGAGTTTTAGTTTTGCAACAGCTGTAGGCACACTGGTTATGTATCACTGAGTTTGTGACCTTACTCAGTGTTTCAAAACCAGTGTGCCTCCAGCTGTTGCAAAACTACAACTCCCAGCATGTACGGTGCATGGTGTAAGGTGACTGCTGGGAGTTGTAGTTTGCAACAGCTGGAGGCACACCGGTCGTGAAACACTGAGATAGGTAAAAAAAAAAACTGAGTTTCTCAGCAAGTGTGCCTTCAGCTGTTGCAAAACTACAACTCTCAGCAGTAACCGACAGCCAATGGGCATGCTGGGAGTTGTAGTTATACAACAGCTGAAGGTACACTTTTCCATAAAAAAAATGTGCCTCCAGCTGTTGCAAATCAATAAGTCCCAGCATGCCCATAAGGGAATGCTGGGAGTTGTGGTGGTCTGCCTCCTGCTGTTGCATAACTACAGCTCCCAGCATGCCCTTTTTGCATGCTGGGAGCTGTTGCTAAGCAACAGCAGGAGGCTGTCACTCACCTCCTGCTGCTGCGTCGCAGGACAGTCCCTCGCCGCGGCCGTCACTCCTGTGGCCCCGATCCCAACATTAACGCCGGGGATCGGGGTCCCCAGCACCCGGGGTCGTCTTCCCGCACCCGCTCACGTCCTCCGGAAGAGGGGCGGAGCGGGTGCGGGAGTGACACCCGCAGCAGGCGCCCCGATTGGTCGGCCAGTAATCCGGCCGACGAATCAGGGCAATCGTGAGGTGGCACCAGTGCCACCTCACCCCTGCAGGCTCTGGCTGTTCGGGGCCGTCAGAGACGGCCCCGATCAGCCAGTAATTCCGGGTCACCGGGTCACTGGAGACCCGATTGACCCGGAATCGCCGCAGATCTCTGGACTGAATTGTCCAGCGATCTGCGGCCATCGCCGACATGGGGGGGGCATAATGAGCCCCCTGGGCGATATGCCGGGATGCCTGCTGAATGATTTCAGCAGGCATCCGGCTCCGGTCCCCAACCGGCTAGCGGTGGGGACCGGAATTCCCACGGGCGTATGGATACGCCCTGCGTCCTTAAGGACTCGGAATGCAGGGCGTATCCATACGCCCTGCGTCCTTAAGAGGTTAAACATAGGTAAGTGTCTTCTTGTCTATTCAGATCTGAGGAATGTTTAGGAGGTGAAAAGAGATTTACGTTGTCATCACAAAGCAGTTTTTTTTTTTTTGTTAGTAAATTCAAAGACAGAAGTGGAGCAGGAAGAGTGGTAAGGTGTGGTTGGTGTGTAGTGTAGACTACTGGGATAATTGGCTGCTGGTGAAATGTTCATGACACCAAAAGCGTGGAGTGCATGGATGTTGGAGACAGGTTTACATTGAAGCAATGGATGAGGTAGAAAGCCACATTAACTATAATGGAAATGCTGAGAATTGTAATATTGGTAGACACAGACTAAATTGATTTGACTCTGACTTGTCTGATTCAGACTTGACTTTGACTCAAGAAGCTTGACTGACAAGTTTCTTCAAAATTGGAATGCCAATCTTATTGCATATCGCCACGGAGAATACAACGGATAGATGTGGCTAGGGCGATCATCACATCTTCATCCTTTCTTCGCTATAGGGTCTGTCAGACAAACAATCATTGTGTGTGTGTGTGTGTGTGTACAGCATGAAACCAGAGAGGAAAGGGTTACAGAGCAGGGCTGCCAGGCTTGCTCAGAGTGCAGTGAGTCAGCAGAGTGAGGTAGGGAGGAGTCATCACAATGCAGGCAAGAGAGGGACACGCCCCCTCCCTTTGGGAAAATGAAAAAGACAGTGGGCAGCTGTAATATGCTATTTTTTGGTGACAAATCTGTGATAGATACATAAAAAGTAAGTGTACACGATTAGGATTAGGTACTGAGTAACATACAGTGCTCAAAAAAATTAAATAAAGGGAACACTTAAACAACACAATGTAACTCCAAGTCAATCACACTTCTGTGAAATCACATTGTCCACTCACGAAGCAACACTGATTGACAATCAATTTCACATGCTGTTGTGCAAATGGAACAGACAGCAGGTGGAAATTATAGGCAATTAGCAAGACACCCCGAAAAAAGGAGTGGTTCTGCAGGTGGTGACCACTGATCACTTCTCAGTTCCTATGCTTCCTGGCTGATGTTTTGGTCACTTATGAATGCTGTCCTGGTGGTGCTTTCACTCTAGTGGTAGCATGAGACGGAGTCTACAACCCACAGAAGTGGCTCAGGTAGTGCACCTCATCCAAGATGGCACATCAATGCGAGCTGTGGCAAGAAGGTTCGCTGTGTCTGTCAATGTAGTGTCCAGAGCATGGAGGCGCTATCAGGAGACAGGCCAGTAAATCAGGAGAGGTGGAGGAGGCCGTAGAAGGGCAACAACCCAGCAGCAGGACTTCTACCTCCGCCTTTGTGCAAGGAGGAGCACTGCCAGAGCCCTGCTAAAGGACCTCCAGCAGGCCACAAATGTGCATGTGTCCATTCAAACGGTAAGAAACAGACTCCATGAGGGTGGTATGAGGGCCTGATGTCCACAGGTGGGGATTGTGCTTACAGCCCAACACTGTGCAGGACCTTTGCCATTTGCCAGAGAACACCAAGATTGGCAAATTCGCCACTGGCGCCCTGTGCCCTTTATAGATGAAAGCAGGTTCACACTGAGCACGTGTGACAAATGTGACAGAGTCTGGAGATGCCGTGGAGAATGTTCTACTGCCTGCAACATCCTTCAGCATGACCGGTTTGACGGTGGGTCAGTAATGGTGTGGGGTGGCATTTCTTTGGGGGGCCGCACAGCACTCCATGTGCTTGCCAGAGGTAGCCTGACTGCCATTAGGTACTGAGATAAGATCCTCATACCCCTTGTGAGACCATATGCTGGTGTGGTTGGCCCTGGGTTCCTCCTAATGCAAGACAATGCTAAAACTCATGTGGCTGGAGAGTGTCAGCAATTCCATCAAGAGGAAGGCATTGATGCTATGGACTGGCCTGCCCGTTCCCCAGACCTGAATTTGATTGAACACATCTAGGACATAGTTACATAGTTACATAGTTAGTACGGTCGAAAAAAGACACATGTCCATCAAGTTCAACCAGGGAATTAAGGGGTAGGGGTGTGGCGCGATATTGGGGAAGGGATGGGATTTTATATTTCTTCATAAGCATTAATGTTATTTTGTTCCATGAATGTATCTAATCCTGTTTTAAAGCTGTTAATTGTTCCTGCTGTGACCAGTTCCTGAGGTAGACCGTTCCATAAATTCACAGTCCTCACGGTAAAGAAGGCGTGTCGCCCCTTGAGACTAAACTTTTTCTTCTCCAGACGGAGGGAGTGCCCCCTCGTCCTTTGGGGGGGTTTAACCTGGAACAGTTTTTCTCCATATTTTTTGTATGGGCCATTAATATACTTATATACGTTTATCATATCCCCCCTTAAACGTCTCTTCTCAAGACTAAACAATTGTAACTCCTTTAATCGCTCCTCATAGCTAAGATGTTCCATGCCCCATATTAGTTTAGTCGCGCGTCTCTGCACCCTTTCCAACTCCGCAGTGTCCCTTTTATGGACAGGTGGCCAAAACTGAACAGCATATTCCAGGTGAGGCCGTACTAATGCTTTATAAAGGGGGAGTATTATGTCCCTGTCCCTTGAGTCCATGCCTCTTTTGATACATGACAATATCTTGCCGGCTTTGGAAGCAGCAGCCTGACATTGCATGCTATTCTGTAGTCTGTGATCTACAAGTACACCCAGATCCTTCTCTACCAGTGACTCTGACAGTTTAATCCCCCCTAAGACATACGATGCATGCAGGTTATTAGTACCCAGATGCATAACTTTACATTTATCCACATTGAACCTCCTTTGCCAAGTGGATGCCCAGACACTTAGTCTATCCAAGTCATCTTGTAACTTATGCACATCCTCTATAGACTGTACCGTGCTACAAAGCTTGGTGTCATCTGCAAAGATAGAAACAGAGCTGTTAATACCATCCTCTATATCATTGATAAATAAATTAAACAACAGCGGGCCCAGTACTGAACCTTGGGGTACACCACTAATAACCGGGGACCAATCAGAGTACGAATCATTGACCACCACTCTCTGGGTACGATCCATGAGCCAGTGTTCAATCCAGTAACAAACTAAAATTTCCAAACCCAAAGACCTTAACTTACCTGTCAGACGTCTATGAGGGACAGTATCAAACGCTTTAGCAAAATCCAGAAACACTATATCCACAGCCATTCCTCTGTCAAGGCTTCTACTCACCTCTTCATAAAAGCAAATTAGATTGGTTTGACAACTTCTATCCTTAGTAAACCCATGCTGGCTATCATTTATAATACAATTATCCCCTATGTATTCCTGTATGTAATCCCTTATAAGTCCTTCAAACAATTTACCCACAATGCACGTTAAACTTACCGGTCTATAGTTTCCTGGGGAAGACCTAGAGCCCTTTTTGAAGATTGGCACCACATTCGCCTTGCGCTAATCCCTTGGCACAATACCAGACACCAGAGAATCTCTAAATATCAGGAACAGGGGTACAGATATTACTGAACTTACCTCTCTAAGAACTCTTGGGTGTAGTCCATCCGGCCCTGGGGATTTGCTTACATTTATATCACTTAACTTACCTTGTACCATCTCTACATTAAGCCAGTTCAGTACATTACATGATGTGTTACCAGCACTGACCTGGCCAATGTCAGCTCCTTTTTCCATAGTGTATACAGAACTAAAGAACCCATTTAGTAGCTCCGCTTTCTCTTGATCACCTGTGACAACCTCCCCATTATCATTATTAAGGGGTCCTACATGCTCTGTCCTTGTTTTTTTTGCATTTATATATCTAAAAAAATATTTAGGATTAGTTTTGCTTTCTTTGGCCACCTGTCTCTCGTTTTGAATTTTTGCTGTTTTTATTACATTTTTACAGATTTTATTAAGCTCTTTGTACTGTTTAAATGTTATCGCTGACCCATCAGATTTGTATTTTTTGAAGGCTATTTTTTTTGTTGTTTATTGCTCTTTTAACATCATGTGTCAGCCATGTAGGATTTAGTTTTAATCGTTTATATTTGTTCCCCTTTGGTATATATTTAGATGTATAGTTATTTAGAGTTGATTTAAAGATGTCCCATTTACCTTCTGTATCAGTATTTGACAACACCTCCCCCCAGTCTATGTCCTGTAGTGCAGCCCTCAGCCCAGGGAAGTTTGCCTTTTTAAAGTTATATGTTTTTGCCTTCCCCGCCTGTCTTTGTTTTCTACATTTTAAGTCAAAAGTAACTATATTGTGGTCGCTATTACCAAGGTTTTCCCGCACAGTTACATTACCAACCAGCTCTGCGTTGTTGGAAATGATCAGATCCAACAAGGCATCACTTCTTGTTGGGTCCTCCACAAACTGGCCCATAAAATTATCCTGCAATAAATTTAGGAATTGTCGTCCCTTTATAGTTTTAGCCAACCCCAGACCCCAATCTATATCTGGATAGTTAAAATCTCCCATTATTACCACTGTACCTGCCCGAGCGGCCCTCTCTATTTGTTTATGAAGCCGAACTTCTATCTCTTCAGTGATATTAGGGGGTCTGTAGATTACCCCAAATATTATTTTTTCTGTATTTCCCTCCTTTTGTAATTCTACCCACAGTGATTCCACCTCCTCAAAATCATCACACACTATGGCATCGTTCACACTGACTTTCATACCACTTCTTACATACAGACAGACTCCACCACCTTTTCTGTTCATTTTATCCTTGCGAAACAATGTAAACCCCTGCAGATTAACAGCCCAGTCATGCGAGGAGTCCAACCACGTCTCAGTGACCCCAACTATATCAATATGTTCCTCCAGTATCAAGGCCTCAAGCTCCCCCATTTTATTTGCTAGGCTTCTGGCATTTGTGAACATACACTTTACATTTCCATCCTTTATGTTATTGGGGTTAATGGGATTCAAGGGTGTAAGTTTTATTTTCCTATGAAGCCTATTCCTATTAACTATTCTAACCCCTCCCTCCGCTCCACCCCCAGGTACATTTATAATTCCCACCTCTCTATCTACACTATCTTCCCCCTCTTTGCTGTAGGTTCCCTCCCCCCAAGTCCCTAGTTTAAACACTCCTCCACCCTTCTAGCCATCTTCTCCCCGAGCAAAGCTGCACCCTCCCCATTGAGGTGCAGCCCATCCCTACGGTAGAGCCGGTAACCGACAGCGAAGTCAGCCCAGTTCTCCATAAACCCAAACATCATGTCTCGCTCCATCCACCAATGCCACGTTGCACCACAGACTGTCCAGGAATTGGCGAATGCTTTAGTCCAGGTCTGGATGGACATTCCTCAGGAGAGCATCCACCACCTCATCAGGAGCATGACCAGGCATTGTAGGGAGGTCATACGGGCACGTGGAGGGCACACACATTACTGAGAATCATTTTGACTTATTATAAGGACATTATGTCAATGTTGGATAAGCCTGTAGTGTGGTTTTCCACTTTGATTTTAAGTGTGACTCCATATCCAGACCTCCATGGGTTGATAAATTCAGTTTCCATTGATAATTTTTGTGTGATTTTGTTGTCAGCACATTCAACTATGTAAAGACAAAAGTATTTCATATGATTAGTGTAACACTCAAATTTCTGAAGACAGGAACACTGGTGGCTGTGGATCCGCTGGACCTGTGTGGCAGATGACCTGGACCGTATCAGGGAGTGGAGTCTAAGGTGCTGCTGGTTTTCACCAGAGCCCGTCGCAAAGCGGGATGGACATGCTGCGGCAGGCGGCACTCAGGTCGCTACCCCTGGCAGGGCTCGACCACACAGGCGGCTGATGAGATGCGAGACACAGGAGGGATAAGGCAGCTCGTAGTCTGGATAGCAGAATGTCAGGGAGGGCGGCACAGTAGGGTAGTCAAACCAAAGCAGGAGTTCAGTAGGCAGGCAGCAGAGGAGCAAGGTCAAGTCACAAGAGCAAGAGATCTGATACACGGCAAGGCAATACTGAGGAACACTTTCTCAAAGGCACAAGGCAACAAAGATCCAGCAGGGAACTGAGGAGGGTGGAGGAATTTATAAATGAGCCACGGGTGGATTACACTAATGAGCGTACTGGCCCTTTAAACCCTTAATGATCCTTGGCCGGCTCCCACGATACAACGCTGGGTCACGCGTTGACCCCGTGTCATATCGGGTCGGTCCCGGCATGTAACTGAAGCCGGGACCCGGGGCTAATAGCGCGCTGCAGCAATCGTGGTGCCGCACGCTATTAACCCTTTAGACGCTGCGTTCAAAGTTGAATGCCACGTCTAAAAGTAAAAGCTTCCCGGCTGCTCAGTGGGGCTGATCGGGACCACCGCAGTGAAAATGCAGTGTCTTGATCAGCTAGGACGCGAGCGGAGATTCTCTTACCTACCTCCGGCGTGTCCGATTGGCAATTGATTGCTCCAAGCCTGAGATGCAGGCTTGAGCAATTGACTACCGATAACACTGATCAATGCAAAGCTATGGCTTTTCAGTTATCAGTGAAAAAGATTAGTGTGTGCAGTGTTATAGCCCCCTATGGGAGCCATAACACTGCAAAAAAAAGTGTAAAAAAAAGTTAATAAATGGGATTTAACCCTTTCCCTAATAAAAGTCCAAATCAGCCCCCTTTTCCCATTAAAAAACATGTAAATAAAAATAAATATAAACATGTGGTATTGCCGGGTGCGTAAATGTCCGAACTATAAAAATATATAATTAATTAAACCGCACGGTCAATGGCGTACACACAAAAAAAAAACTTCCAAAGTCCAAAATAACGTATTTTTGGTCACTTTTTATATCATGAAAAAATGAATAAAAAGCAATAAAAAAGTCCAATCAATACAAAAACGTTAAAAACGTCAGATCATGGCACAAAAAATTAGCCCTCATACCACCCCGTAAACCTAAAAATAAAAAAGTTATAGGGGTCAGAAGATGAGAATTTTAAACATATACATTTTCCTGCATGTAGTTATGATTTTTTCCAGAAGTACGACAAAATCAAACCTATATAAGTAGGGTATCATTTTAATCGTATGGACCTACAGAATAAAGAATAGGTGTAATTTTGTACCAAAAAATTTACTGAGTAGAAACAGAAGCCCCCAAAAATTGCGTTTTTTCTTCAACTTCGTCGCACAAAGATTTTTTTTCCGCTTCGCTGTAGATTTTTGGGTAAAATGACTGATTTCATTGCAAAGTAGAATTGGTGGCGCAAAAAATAAGCCATCATATGGATTTTAAGGTGCAAAATTGAAAGGGTTATAATTTTTAAAAGGTGAGGAAAAAACAAAAGTGCAAAAATGGAAAAATCCGTGGTCCTTAAAGCTTTGGCGCACGCGTGCCCTAGGGAACGGGGACACGTGTGCCGGAGCAGAGAGGCGGAGAAACACCCGGAGAGTGACGGACTGGGGCTCGCATGTGGGCACATCTTGCAATGCGAGTCCCAGCCTCGTCGGCAGCAGAAGGTAAGGGGACCATGCGCTCACGGCCAGCGTGTGTGGCCGGAGCGCATAACGTAGCAGTACCCCAATCTTTGTTCTCCCCCTTCTTTTACGAGAGAGAAAACTCCTGAGAAGGTCATGGTCCAGGATATTCTCCTCAGGCTCCCAAGATCTCTCCTCAGGACCATAACCCTCCCAATCGACCAAAAAAAAATTGTTTACCTCTCACAGTTTTTGCAGCAAGACTCTGTTTAACTTTTTAGATGTCAGATGAGCCAGAGACAAATGTGGGGACAAGATTCTTCTGAGAGAACCGGTTTATGACAAGAGGTTTGAGGAGAGAGACGTGGAAGGAATTGGGAATACATAACCAAGCAGGTAGACAGAGTTTGTAGGAGACAAGATTGATCTTTTGTAGAATCTGGAAGGGACCAAGGTAGTGGGGACCGAGCTTGTAACAGGGGATCTTTAAGCGGATGTACTTGGATGAAAGCCACACCATGTCACCAGGAGAGAAGGATGGAGGAGGTCTTCTACCTTTATCCGCTTGCGAATTCATGCGTGAAGAAGCCTGGGACAACAAATGTCGAGCCTGTTGCCAGATGGTGGAGAAGTCACGGACCAGCTCATGAACAGCAAGCACACCGGAGGAGACTGGGAGAGGAAGAGGAGAACGGTGATGGCGTCCGTAGACAACAAAAAAGGGGGGTAACCTTGTGGACTCAGAATCCTTATGATTATATGAGAATTCAGCCCAGGGGAGAAGGTCAACCCCATCATCTTGGCGAACTGATACAAAATTCCAAAGATAAGTCTAAAGGATTTGATTAAACCTCTCCACCTGACTGTTGGACTGAGAATGGTAGGCCGAGGAGAAGTCCAGATTGATGTCCAGACAGTTACAAAGAGCTTGCCAGAACTTAGAGACAAGCTGCACACCTCGATCCGAAACGATATGCTGAGGAAGACCATGTAAACAAAAGACATGCAACAAGAAGTACTTCACCAGCTGCAGGGCAGAAGGAAGACCTGGTAACATAGTAACATAGTTCATAAGGTTGAAAAAAGACCAGAGTCCATCAAGTTCAACCTATAACCCTAATAAGTTCCTATTGAGTTGAGTTGATCCAGAGGAAGGAAAAAAAAACTCATACTAGAGGTAAAAAATTCCTTCTTGACTCCAAATATGGCAGTCAGAATAAATCCCTGTATCAACCTTCTGTCCCTATAAATCTAGTATACATAACCAGCAATGTTATTACTCTCCAAAAATGCATCCAGACCCTTTTTGAACTCTATTAGAGAGTTAACCATGACCCCCTCCTTCGGGAGAGAATTCCACAGTCTCACTGCTCTTACAGTAAAAACCCCCGTCTGTGCTGGTGTAGAAACCTTCTTTCCTCTAGACGTAGAGGATGCCCCCTTCTTATTGATACAGTCCTGGGTATAAATAGATCATGGTTCATGGGAGAGATCTCTGTTCTGTCCCCTGAAATATTTATACATAGTTATTAGGTCTCCCCTAAGCATTCTTTTTCTAAACTTAATAACCCTAATTCTGATAATCTTTCTGGGTACTGTAGTCTTCCCATTCCCCGTATTACTCTGGTTGCCCATCTTTGAACCATCTCCAGCTCCACTATATCTTTCTTGTACACTGGTGCCCAGTACTGTACAAAGTATTCTATGTGTGGTCTGACTAGTGATTTGTACAGCGGTAGAATTATTTCCTTGTCGTGGGCATCTATGCCCCTATTGATGCACCCCATGATTTTATTAGTCTTGGCAGCAGCTGCCCGACACTGGTCACTACAGCTAAATTTACTGTTAACTAAGACTCCTAAGTCCTTTTCCATGTCAGTCATCCCAAGTGTTCTCTCATTTAATACATAATCCCAGCCCGTATTTTTCTTCCCCATGTGCATTACCTTACATTTATCAGTAGGTAGAAAGACGTGGGGTCGGCACTGCTCTGTCTGATCTAGGACTATACTGTGGTGGGGTGCACGGACTGCTGTTCTGAACCTCGGCGGTGCTGTGACTTCCAACAATAATCCATATAACGTATAGAAAGATGAAAATGTCGGCGACTCACCGATGCTGGTTCGCATTAATCTTCTTTATTGAACATACTCACATACATGGGGAGAGAGACAACATACAGGGGAACAGCTGACTGGCAACGGGACCGTTTCACATGATATACATGCTTCTTCTGGCCTCAACTGAATACAAAACACGTGACTACATATACAGGTAGGTACTAAGTGCTCAACCTATCACCAAAGAATATGTGTGAAGTGATGTGTAAAGTGACAGAGTAGGTAGGCGGCAACTATACTTAGTAATAGCCAACCTAGCCCTTGAGAATAAAATCATAATAAAAAGTATTATTAAAAACAAGGAGGCAAATCAACCCGGTCATTAAGACCCAAAGGGCTGGTTGCTTCTGTCCTTAATATCCAGAAAGTCTCTCTTTGTAATAATAGCTTATCCAGTGTGATTCCGGGTCTCGGCTCTACTCTCTCTATACCTGCAAAAGAAACTGCATCGGGACTTCCTCCGTGGGCTTCTACTATGTGGTTTATCAGGCAGGGGGCACCCTTTCGGGTACGTAAAAAGATCCGCAGGAAATGGTTTATTGTTGAAGGAGATGAAGACTTAGGTATGGTAGCAAAGAGAAAACCTTTAATAGCCTATAAGAAAAATAAGACTCTAGGGGAAGTATTAAAACAACAACAAAAAGAAACCAAGAATAAAATTAAAACAAATTGGTTAACTGATGTAGTCCCGATTGGAAATTATGCATGGAAAAGTTGCAATTTTTGCAAATTTAATACACGTCAAAAAACTATCTGATTAGGACCTATAACACACACTGTAACTTCTTTGATTACATGCCGCACAAAGTACATTGTGTATGTATTGTTTTGTCCGTGCGGCTTCTACTATGTGGGGAAGACTATCAGGCCACTATTTAATCGTGTCCGTGAACACATTTACTCTTTACGTACCCGAAAGGGTGCCCCCCGCCTGATAAACCACATAGTAGAAGCCCACGGAGGAAGTCCCGATGCAGTTTCTTTTGCAGGTATAGAGAGAGTAGAGCCGAGACCCGAAATCACACTGGATAAGCTATTATTAAAAGAGAGACTTTCTGGATAGACTTTCAGCATCGGTGAGTGGCCGACATTTTCATTTTCATCTTTCTATACGTTATATTTACATTTATCAGTGTTGAACCTCATCTGCCACTTCCCAGCCCAAACCTCCAACCTATTCAGATCCATTTGTAACAGTTCACTGTCCTCTAATGAATATATTAAATAGGACAGGACCCAAGACTGACCCCTGTAGGGTACCCCACTAGTAACAGTCACCCAATCAGAATAAGTACCATTAAAAACCACCCTCTGTTTCCTATCATTGAGCCAGTTACTTACCCACTTGCACACATTCTCCCCCAGCCCAAACCTTCTCATTTTATGCACCAACCTTTTATGTGGAACCGTATCAAATGCTTTGGAAAAATCCAGATATACGACATCCAGCGATTGCCCCTGGTCCAGTCTGGAGCTCACCTCCTCGTAAAAGCTGATCAGGTTAGTTTGACAGGACCTATCCCTCATAAATCCATGCTGATATGGGGTCATACATTTATTTTTATCAAGATATTCCAAAATAGCATCTCTTAGAAAACCTTCAGACAATTTACATACAACCGAGGTTAAACTAACAGGTCTTTAATTCCCGGGGTCACCTGTATTTCACCTGGAATTTCATTCATGAATACAGTGAAGAAGAATTTGTTTAATATATTTGCTTTTTCCTGATCCCCGTTTATAATTTCTTCCTCATCATTTTTTAAAGGGCCTACACTTTCATTTTTGACCTTTTTGCTATTTATCTAGTTAAAGAACATTTTGGGGTTAGTTTTACTCTCTTTGGCAATGAGTCTTTCTGTCTCTATTTTTGCGGCTTTTATCTGTTTTTTACATATTTTAAATTTTTCTCTATAGCATTTTAATGCTTCTTCACTGCTGTCCTGTTTTAGTGATTTAAATGCTTTATTTTTGTCTTTTATTGCCCCCTTAACCCCTTAAGGACTCAGCCCATTTTGGCCTTAAGGACTCAGACAATTAAATTTTTACGTTTTCATTTTTTCCTCCTTGCCTTCTAAAAATCATAACTCTTTTATATTTTCATCCACAGACTAGTATGAGGGCTTGTTTTTTGCGCGATCAGTTGTCCTTTGTAATGACATAACTCATTATATCATAAAATGTATGGCGCAACCAAAAAACACTATTTTTGTGGGGAAATTAAAACAAAAAACTTAATTTTGCTAATTTTGGAAGGTTTCGTTTTCACGCCGTACAATTTATGGTAAAAATGACGTGTATTCTTTATTCTGAGGGTCAATATGATTAAAATGATACCCATTATTACATACTTTTCTATTATTGTTGCGCTTAAAAAAAATCACAAACTTTTTAACCAAATTAGTACGTTTATAATCCCTTTATTTTGATGACCTCTAACTTTTTTATTTTTCCGTATAAGCGGCGGTATGGGGGCTCATTTTTTGCGCCATGATCTGTACTTTTTTTTGATACCACATTTGCTTATAAAAAACTTTTACTAATTTTTTTATAATTTTTTGTTTAATAAAATGTATTAAAAAAGTAGCAATTTTGGACTTTTTTTTTTTTCCGTTCACCGTACGGGATCATTAACATTTTATTTTAATAGTTCGGACATTTACGCACGCGGCGATACCAAATATGTCTATAAAATAAATTTTTTACGCTTTTTGGGGGTAAAATAGGAAAAAACGGACGTTTTACTTTTTTATTGGGGGAGGGGATTTTTCACTTTTTTTTTACTTTTACTTTTACATTTTTTTACATTTTTTTTTTTACACTTGAATAGTCCCCATAGGACTTACCATAATTGCTAATACTGATCTGTTCTATGTATAGGACATAGAACAGATCAGTGTTATCGGTGATCTTCTGCTCTTGTCTGCTCGATCTCAGACCAGAGCAGGAGACGCCGGGAGCCGGACGGAGGGAGGTGAGGGGACCTCCATGCGGCGTTCTGAATGATCGGATCCCCGCAGCAGCGCTGCGGGCGATCCGATCATTCATTCAAATCGCGCACTGCCGCAGATGCCGGGATCTGTATTGATCCCGGCACCTTAAGGGGTTAAAGGGGTATTCCAGGCAAAAACTTTTTTTATATATATATCAACTGGCTCCGGAAAGTTAAACAGATTTGTAAATTACTTCTATTAAAAAATCTTAATCCTTCCAATAGTTATTAGCTTCTGAAGTTGAGTTGCTGTTTTCTGTCTAACTGCTTTCTGATGACTCACGTCCCGGAAGCTGTCCAGCTCCTATGGGGATATTCTCCAATCATGCAAGGGATATTCTCCCATCATGCACAGCTCTTGTGACGTGACATCATCATTGAGCAGTTAGATAGAAAACTTCAGAAGCTAATAACTATTGGAAGGATTAAGATTTTTTTAATAGAAGTAATTTACAAATCTGTTTAACTTTCCGGAGCCAATTGATATATAAAAAAAAGTTTTTGCCTGGAATACCCCTTTAACATTTTTATTCATCCATATTGGTTTTCTTTTATTTCTGATCCTTTTATTCCCATAAGGTATATACATCTGACAGTGAAAATGTAAGATATTTTTAAAAGTCTCCCATTTAGTGTCAGTATTGTTCTTTTTGAGGACATTATACCATTTTATATTGTTAAATGGGCACTGTCACCAACTTTATTTTTTGATATGTTGTAGTACTTATGTACTACAACATATCTCTAATATACTTTTATTATTTTTTTTTTATTAAAATAGTTTAATTTACATTTGAAAACCGGCCACTAGGGGTCTACCTCCTAGTAGCCGGCTGCAGCCTGGCGTGACGTCACGCCTGAAAAAGGACCGATGCGGCCGGGCATCGGTCCTTTTTCATTCAGCCTGCGCTTGCTCCCTGCCTGTCAATCAGACAGGCAGGGAGCAAGCGCATTGGCTCCCCGGCCACTCCTCCCGCACATCACCGCCACCTCCGTCGCTGTGAGGTGGTTGGACCTGCCGTGGAGATTCACGTCCTCAGGGAGGGGAGATGAGGGAGGGGACCTGCCGTGGCGATCTATGTCCTCTGCCGTAAAGATCTGCGTCCAGCCGAGCTCAGGGAGGGGAGATGAGGGGGGGGGTAAACCTCCTCCCTCCCCTTGCTCTGCCCTCCCACAGCTCTAGCTTCGGAAATCTTCGGAGAGCTGGGGGAGGAGCGGACGCATGGATCTACGGGGGCGCAAAAAAACCTCACACCGCCGCCGCTGTCCATGCACGCCCGCTGCCGGACTCTGCAGTAAGTGTAATTGGGGGAGGGGGTGTTGTGATGGAGGGAACAGGGCATGGCAGGGGGGGGGGGGGTATGTAACTAATAGTTTACCTACACAGGGTGCCTCCAGCTGTTTCAATACTACAGCTCCCAGCGTGCCCTGACAGCCAATAGATGTCAGGGCAAGCTGAGAGTTGTAGTGATGAAACAGCTGGAGGCACCCTGTGTAGATGAACTAAGGGCGGAAGCCCCCCCCCGCCAGGCATCAGTGACGTGGTGCCTGCTGGGGAAGTCTGTCTGGTAGTGAGAACACTGCCAGGCAGACAAAAAGCATTTTTAATATAGTAAAAATAAAAATTTAAAGCAGGGAGGGGGTTAGGGATAGATGTGCAATAGGCAGGGAGATAAAAAAAAAATAGAATGGTGGGAGCTACCCTTTAAGGGCTTCTCTGAGTTGATCGAACTTTGCCTTCCTAAAGATCATTGTCTTTGTGGCCCCTCGAGAGATTCCTTTATTGAACAAGTTTTAATGTATTATATTATGATCACTATTTCCTAGGTTTCCCTCTACTTGCACATTAATTACTCTGTCAGGTACGTTGGTTAATATTAAGTCTAGTAGGGCATCCCCTCTGGTAGGGCCCTGCACCACTTGGGACAGATAATTGTCTTTAGCTATAGTCAGAAACCTGTTTCCTTTATGAGATTCACAGGTCTCAGTCTCCCAGTTTATATCAGGATAGTAAAAGTCCCCCATTATTATCACATCATTTTGATTTGCTGCCTTGTTTATTTGCCTCAATAATTGATCTTCTGGCTCTTCCATCATGTTTGGTGGCTTATGGCAAACCCCTATCAGAATTATTATTTTTTTTATCTCCATATATTTCTAGGCATAATGACTCTACATTATCGTTTCCCTCCAGCAGTGCAGCCTTCAAATTGGACTTTACATAAAGACAGACTCCTCCCCTTTTCCGTTTTGTCCGATCCTTCCTGAATAGACTATAACCCTGTATGTTGACCGCCCAGTCACACCTATCGTCCAACCAAGTCTCTGTTATACCTACTATGTGATAATCCTCAGAAATTTTCAACTCCAGTTCGTCAGTTTTACTGGACAGACTTCTGGCATCAGTCAACATGCACTTCAATGGTGTATGTTATTTTTTTTCCTATGATGCCTATCCCTATTAACTATTCTAACCCTTCCCTCCGCTCCACCCCCAGGTACATTATTAAGTCCCCCCCCCTCTATCTACACTATCTTCCCCCTCTATGTTGTAGGTTCCCTCCCCCCAGTCCCTAGTTTAAACACTCATCCACCCTTCTAGCCATCTTCTCCCCAAGCACAGCTGCACCCTCCCCATTGAGGTGCAGCCCGTCCCTACGGTAAAGACCAGGGCCCAGTTCTCCATGAACCCAAACCCTTCCTTCCCACACCAGCTTCTGAGCCACTTGTTTACCTCCCTAATTTCCCGCTGCCTCTCTGGTGTGGCTCGTGGTACAGGTAATATTTCAGAAAATACTACCTTGGAGGTCCTTGCCTTAAGCTTGCAGCTTAAGTCCCTGAAATCATTTTTAAGGACACTCCACCTACCTCTTACTTTGTCATTGGTGCCTATATGTACCATGACTGCTGGGTCTTCTCCAGCCCCACCCAGCAACCTGTCAACCTGATCCGCGATGTGCTGAACTCGAGCGCCAGGAAGACAACACACTGTTCGGCGATCCCGGTCTTTGTGACAGATCGCCCTGTCTGTCCCCCTAATAATTGAGTCCCCCACTACCAGTACCTGTCTGGCCTGCCCTGCACTGCTCCCTCCCTCCTTACTGGAGCAAACACCCCCCTGGCGGTCAGAGGCAGAGTCCTGCTGCAGTACCGCTAGCTCTGAAATGGCATCCCCCTCATCTGCCAACCGGGCAAACTTGTTGAGGTGTGCCAGTTCAGGACTAGCCTCTCTGACACTTTTCCCTCTACCCCGTTTTCTAACTGTAACCCAGCTAACTGCCTGACTGTCCTGCACCTCCGTCCCACTATCCTCCCCCACCTCTACCCCAAAGAGTACTTGCTCGGTGTGCAGGAGACTCCTCTCCGGGTTGTCAATGCATCTCAGTGTTGCCAGTTGCTCCTCTAGATTCAGGATCTGGTCTTCCAAATGAACAACTCGCACACATCTCGCACAAAAATATGCACCCTCAAACTGCTGTTCAAGGATTGCATACATTGTGCAAGATACACACTGGACTGCCTTTTCCAACATGGAGGCCATACTAGATTTGGGGATAGCAAAAATTAACAGAAAAGAAAAAAAAATCAAATATTTCAATTTAAAGATCTTGAAAAACCAATCTACAACGACCCAGATGACAGTATTATTATGAGAAGGTGGCAAATCGGTGATGAAATTCACGGCAATATGGGACCAGGGAGTCTCTGGAATGGGTAAAGGCTGTAAGAGTTCTGCAGGTCCTTATCCAGGAGTTTTGTCACGGGCACATGTTTCACAGGACCGAACAAAATCAGAAACATCACGTTCAAAATTGGGCCACCAGTAGTGCCGGGTGTCAGGCCCAAGGCCTGATTATGGAAACATACATGTGTTTTATTATTGCATCTGTGTATAAACTAAGACCTGGGGGGGTGAGGGGTCATTCAGAAGGTGTATCCTGCGTCTTTTGTGTATTGCAGTTTATTGGGGGGGTCTGGCTGTGTGTTTACATCGTCTTTGAAGTCCTGCACTCTGGTTCCATCATTTAATCAACCACATAAGAGGGCCAGGAAGAGAGATGCCCCCCTGGTGGGATCAGAGGGGAGGGGGGAATGGAGTCCCTCCAAAAAAGAGATATATAATATTTAACAATGCTAGAGTGAGGTTGTTTAAGATCTGTGCCTCAAGCTGACAAGACCATTCTAAGAACAGTTGAAACTTTCTCTCTTGGACTGATGCCATCATGCTGTAAGAACTTCATTTTTGCTTTCTGAACTTGCTAAACTCTTTTATATATTTTTGTAACTGTATGTCATGTGTTTCTGTATTTTTATATAGCCAGCACTGTGATAAATTTTATCAGATTAAATGTTTAATTAATCAGCTCTGGTCTTTGATCTCTAAATATATGAGCTCACCTTTCTGAAGGAGGCTCTGGTAAAACACGTTTATCTGAGGGTTAATTTGGTGACTTGCTGGGACTTGTAGTGGATACCCAGAGGTATGGCGGCTTTAACCCTTGCACCATCACACTCTCTCTAGCGTCTTGGCTGGACCGATAGGGTGTGATCGTGACACCGGGAAATAAGAAGTAGAGTCTTGCGTATTCCAGGATGTCCTGCTGTCAAGGAAGAATGACCCCATTTCAGGACATTGCATCGCAATCTGGCGGGCACAATGGATTTTCCCGGAGGAACTTGCTGAATCTCGGCAGGAGCAGCAGGAATCAAACAGAAGGAATAATATGCCTAGGCGTGGAGTTCAAACCAATGACATCAGAGGACCTGGAGAGAGCATCAGCCCTGATGCTCTTGTCTGCTGGATGGAAGTGAATGAAGAAGTTGAACTTAGTAAAGAACAGTGACCATTTTGCCCGGCGGGGGTTCAAATGCTGAGCAGACTGGAGGTATAGAAGATTCTTATGACCGGAGTAGATGCTGACCGGATGAGAAGAACCTTCCAATAAATGTCACCATTTCTCCATAGCTAGCTTGATAGCGAGGAGTTCACGATCTCCAATGGAGTAATTCCTCTCAGCAGGAGGGAATGTCTTGGAGAAGAACCCACAAGTTACACTCTTGCCCTTGGCATTTTTCTGAGTGAGAACGTCACCCGCTCCAATAAATGAGGCATCAACCTCCAAAGCAAAGGGCCTTTCTGGATTAGGTCTTCTAAGCACGGAAGTGAGGCAAACACCGACTTTAACCCCTTAAGGACGCAGGACGTAAATGTACGTCCTGGTGAGGTGGTACTTAACGCACCAGGACGTACATTTACGTCCTAAGCATAACCGCGGGCATCGGAGCGATGCCCGTGTCATGCGCGGCTGATCCCGGCTGCTAATCGCAGCCAGGGACCCGCCGGCAATGGCCGACGCCCGCGATCTCGCGGGCGTCCGCCATTAACCCCTCAGGTGCCGGGATCAATACAGATCCCGGCATCTGCGGCAGTTCGCGATTAAAATGAACGATCGGATCGCCCGCAGCGCTGCTGCGGGGATCCGATCATTCATAACGCCGCACGGAGGTCCCCTCTCCTTCCTCCGTGCGGCTACCGGCGTCTCCTGCTCTGGTCTGTGATCGAGCAGACCAGAGCAGGAGATGACCGATAATACTGATCTGTTCTATGTCCTATACATAGAACAGATCAGTATTAGCAATCATAGTATTGCTATGAATAGTCCCCTATGGGGACTATTCAAGTGTAAAAAAAAATGTAAAAAAATGTAAAAGTAAAAGTAAAAAAAAAGTGAAAAATCCCCTCCCCCAATAAAAAAGTAAAACATCCGTTTTTTCCTATTTTACCCCCAAAAAGCGTAAAAAACATTTTTTATAGACATATTTGGTATCACCGCATGCGTAAATGTCCGAACTATTAAAATAAAATGTTAATGATCCCGTACGGTGAACGGCGTGAACGAAAAATTTTTTAAAAAGTTCAAAATTCCTACATTTTTAATACATTTTATTAAAAAAAAATTATAAAAAATTTATTAAAAGTTTGTTTTATTCAAATGTGGTATCAAAAAAAAGTACAGATCATGGCGCAAAAAATGAGCCCCCATACCGCCGCTTATACGGAAAAATAAAAAAGTTAGAGGTCATCAAAATAAAGGGATTATAAACGTACTAATCTGGTTAAAAAGTTTGTGATTTTTTTTAAGCGCAACAATAATATAAAAGTATATAATAATGGGTATCATTTTAATCGTATTGACCCTCAGAATAAATAACACACGTCATTTTTACCAGAAATTGTACGGCGTGAAAACAAAACCTTCCAAAATTAGCAAAATTGCGTTTTTCGTTTTAATTTCCCCACAAAAATTGTGTTTTTTGGTTGCGCCATACATTTTATGATATAATGAGTGATGTCATTACAAAGGACAACTGGTCGCGCAAAAAACAAGCCCTCATACTAGTCTGTGGATGAAAATATAAAAGAGTTATGATTTTTAGAAGGCGAGGAGGAAAAAATGAAAACGTAAAAATTAAATTGTCTGAGTCCTTAAGGCCAAAATGGGCTGAGTCCTTAAGGGGTTAAACAGGAGAAGGCCTCGTCAGCCTCTTGAGGCCAAGATTTAGGATTAGATGCCTTTTTAGTGAGAGCCACAATAGGAGCAACCAAGGATGAAAAATGTGGGACAAACTGACGATAATAGTTAGTGAATCCAAGAAAGCGTTGAATAGCACGTAGGCCCAACGGACAAGGCAAATCCAATACTGCAGAAAACGTATCTGGATCCATCTGCAGGCCCTGATGAGAGACAATGTAGCCAAGAAATGGAAGAATAGATTTCTCAAACAGGCATTTCTCCAGTTTGGAGTTGAGATGATTCTTCCATAGTCGCTGAAGAACCAGACGAACATGAGTATGATGCTCCTCTAGGTTGGAAGAGAAGATCAGGATGTCATCTAGGTATACAACAGCACAGGTGAAGAGAAGATCACAGAAGATATCATTGACGAACTCTTGAAAAACGGCTGGAACATTGCAGAGACCAAAAGGCATTACAAGTCCAACTTGGAGAAGACCTTGGCACCACGTAGACGGTCAACAAGTTCTGAGATAAGAGGTAGAGGGTAACGCTTCTTGAACCATGATTTTGTTAAGTCCCCTGTAGTCAATGCATTGACGGAGTGAGCCATCCTTCTTCCCTACAAAGAAGAAACCTGCTCCAGCAGGAGAAGAGGACATAGGGATAAATCCCTTTTGGAGATTCTCCTGGATATCCTCAGCCATGACTTTGGTCTCAGGAACTGATTGAGGATATATCCTCCCACGAGGAGTGGTACAAGGCAGAAGATCAATTGGGCAGTCGTAAGGACGATGTGGAGGCAGATACTCAGCCTGTTTCTTGCAGAAAATGTCAGAGAAATCTTGTTAAGGTGGCGGCAGGCCAGGTAAAGGAGGAAGACGAGAAACAACTTTACGCAGAACAGGTTGGAGGCAAAAATTTTGACAGGATTGTCCCCAGCGAATTATTTCTCCTGTCTCCAATCCAGTTGCGGGGAATAACGTTGCAGCCAAGGAAAGCCAAGAAGAATCTAGTGTACAGTGTGGCAGAACATAGAATTCAATCTTTTCTTTATGCGATACTCCCACTTGCCTGATGAGAGATTCCGTCCAGATTTTGTCCATTAACAGAGGAGATGAACAAGGGCTTGGAAAGCTGAGTTAGGGGAAGATGATACTTGTGGACTAAATTCGCATCAATAAAGTCACCTGCTGATCCAGAATCCAAAAATGCTGTAGCGCTGAAGGAAGACTTGGCTGAAGCGAAGACTTGTACAGGAATAATTAAGCGTGGAGAGGTAGTATTCACACCCAGGGACCTTAGGTGCGGGCAAACTGTACAGTCCTTGAGAAAGTGCTCCGGGCTAGCACAATACAAACACAAATTCTCATTGCGTAGTCGTGACCTCTCCTGTTGCGTAAGACGAGAACGGTCTCCTTGTATAACCTCTTCGGCAAGATGCGCAGGAAACTGAAGAGGTGGACGTTGAAACACGGGTGTCAGGGGGGCAGGTTCCCTCTCTTGTCTCTCGGCAAAACGCACATCAATGCGTGTGGCCAGGTGGATAAGTTCTGTCAAAGAAGATGGAGTATCACGTGCTGCAAGGGCATCTTTAATCCTGCTTTACAGTCCTTTTTTGAATGTGAAATAAAAAAGATGGAAAAGCGCTCCACTGTGAAGGACAATATAAAAAAGGTGAGCCCCTATCAATAGAGCAACTCACCAGATGGTGTTGTGCTAAGGGAGAGGCACAACACTCTTGTAAGAATGTAATCCTTTCGGAAGGTTGTAGTGGAGATTCCGCCCAGACATCCACCTAGGACTGCAGCTTATCCCGCCCTCGGCAAAGCATAGGGAACGTATAATGAAGGTTGTGCACTTTTCCGGTGCACAGATGATAAGGATATTTCAGCGCTGTCCACAACCAAGGTAAGTAGTTTTTTATTTAACATGTAACGTGTTTCAATGACGCTCCATCCTCTTCCTCGGACATGTAACGCGTCCTTGAAACGCGTTACAAGTTAAATAAAAAACTTCTAAACTACTTACCTTGGTTGTGGACAGCGCTTTTTTGAATGTGGCACACAAGGCCTCATCATTCCAGTCAAGTTCAAAGGCTAGAATGCGGAATTGAACTGCGTAGTTACCAACGGTAGAATTCCCTTGACAGAGGTTCAGCAACGCCGTCTCAGCTGAAGAGGCACGTGCGGGTTCCTCAAAGACACTGCAAAATTCTGCCAAGAATGCCGACAAATTGGAGGATACTGGATCACTATGGTCCCAAAGGGGTGTAGCCCAAGCCAGGGCTTTTCCGGAGAGTAGACTAAGGACAAAGGCCACCTTAGTACGTTCCGTTGGAAACAGTTCAGACATGAGCTCCAAGTGCATGGAGCACTGTGTAACAAAGCCTCTGCACGACTTGGAATCCCCATCATACTTGGAAGGCAGGCGCAGCTGCGAGCCAGAAGACACTGCAGGAGCTGGGAGTGGGCCAGATTGGGGTACATGCTGCTGTTGCAAGGCCAAAAGCTGTTGCATCATGGCTGAAAGTTGAGAAAATTGCTGCGCCTGTTGGGCCAAAGGCTGTGACTGATGTACCACAACGGAAGGAAGATCCGCTATTTCAGGCAGGGGTACCTCAGCGGGATCCATGGCCGGATCTTAATGTAACACTCACATTTCTGAAGACAGGAACACCGGTGAATGTGGATCTGCTGGACCTGTGTGGCAGGTGACTCGGACCGTACCAGGGAGCAGAGTCTACGGTGCCGCTGATTTTCACCAGAGCCCGGCACAAAGCGGGATGGACTTGCTGCGGCAGGCGGTACCCAGGTCGCTACCCCTGGCATGGCTCGACCACAAAGGCGGCTGAGGAGATGCGAGGCACAGGAGGGATAAGGCAGCTCATAGTCTGGATAGCAGAAGGTCAGGGCAGGTGGCACAGTAGCGTAGTCGAAGTGAAGCAGGAGTTCAGTAGGCAGGCAGCAGAGGAGCAAGGTCAAGTCACAAGAGCAAGAAATCTGATACACGGCAAGGCAATATTGAGGAACGCTTTATCAAAGGCACAAGGCAACAAAGATCCGGCAGGGAACTGAGGAGGGTGGAGGAATTTATAAATGAGCCACAGGTGGATTACACTAATGAGCGTACTGGCCCTTAAAATCTTAAAGCTCCGGCGCACGTGCGCCCTAGGGGACGGGGACACGAGTGCTAGAGCAGAGAGGCAGGAGAAACACCCGGAGAGTGACGGACTGGGACTCGCATGCGGGTGCGGGAGAGGGGGGGTGCTCTGCATTTACCTATAGGGAAGGGGGAGAGAGGGAGGGGGGGTGCTCTGCATTTACCTATAGGGAAGATGGGGGAAAGGGGGGGTGCTCTGCATTTACCTATAGGGAAGGGCGGGTGCTCTGCATTTACCTATAGGGAAGGGGGGAGAGGGTGCTCTGCATATACCTCTAGGGAAGGGGGGAGAGGGGGGTGCTCTGCATATACCTAGGGCTGGGCGGTATGACCATATATGTGTATCATGGTATTTTTTTAACTTACGGTGGTTCCACGGTATATAACGATATTCTCCCCCCCCCCCCAAAATCAATTGACCCGCCAGCGCTGTTCAGCCCCCCCCCGCCCCTATCATGTGACCCGCGCGCGGTGTTCGGCTTCTCCACCCCACCCCCCCAAAATCATGTGACCCGCCAGCACTGTTCTGCTCCCCCCCAATTAATGATCAGCCCAGCAGGGTACTACTCACATATGTCAAGCACTGCTGCCCTCCTCCTCTTTGTTGGGGGCCCGCCGGTGATGGAACTCACTGTACGCCAGTGGTCTCCAACCTGCGGACCTCCAGTTGTTACAAAACTACAACTATCAGCATGCCCAGACATGCTGGGAGTTGTAGTTTTGCAACAGCTGGAGGTCCGCAGGTTTGAGACCACTACTGTACGCTGTATACGGCTTCATATATGACAGTGGGCTCAGCCTATCACTGGCAGGGGCGGGGCATTGCTCTGGCTGGTGATAGGCTGACGGCTGTCCGGCGTTCCCGTCCCCAGCGACGTGGGTGAGTTAAAAGTTTATTTTCTGTATCTTTTGCAGCCCGGGCATAGGTATACAGCGTACAGCAGTGGTCTCAAACCTGCGGACCTCCATCTGTTGCAAAACTACAACTCCCAGCTGGGAGTTGTAGTTTTGCAACAACTGGAGGTCCGCAGGGTGGAGACCACTGGCGTACAGAGAGTTCCATCGCCGGCTGTTCGGGCATGCTGGGAGTTGTACTTTTGCAACAACTGGAGGTCCGCAGGTTGGAGACCACTGGCGTACAGAGAGTTCCATCGCCGGTTGTCCGGGCATGCTGGGAGTTGTAGTTTTGCAACATCTGGAGGTCTGCAGGTTGGAGACCACTGGCGTACAGTATAGAGTTCCAGCGCCCGGCGGCCCCCCACAAAGAGGAGGGCAGTGCTTGACATATGTGATTAGTACCCAGCTGGGCTGATCATTAATTGGGGGGAGCAGAACAGTGCTGGCGGATAACATAGAATTAGTTCCCCGATGTGGGGACAGCGCTGTGCTAGGCTGATAATACATTCCCGAGGGGGAGGAGCCCAACCGGTATTGCGGTATGGGGGAAAATCCATATTGTGCAGCCCAAAACATGTGGTATTCGGTATGAACCGGTATACTGCCCAGCCCTAGATATACCTATGGGAAAGAGGGGGGGGGGTGTAGCTCTGCATATACCTATGGGAAAGAGGGGGGGAGTGTAGCTCTGGATATACCTATGGGAAAGAGGGGGGGGTGTAGCTCTACATATACCTATGGGGAAGAGGGGGTGGGGGGGTTTAGCTCTGCATATACCTATGGGAAAGAGGGGGGGTGTAACTCTGCATATACCTATGGGAAAGAGGGGGTTACCTGGCTACCTACCTACCTGCCCTTTTACTGTGCAGGACACCAAGTAGGGCATTATTACAGTTTGTGGGCCTATAGATGGGAAGATTGTGTAGAGGAGGGGAGGGCACTGAAAATATGCAGAGTCTGACATGTTTTTCCTTCAGATGTTAAGAGATCCACATGGCGGTCTTATCCAGACGGAAAAGAAAAGGAAAGAGGATGCTGCTGATCAGAAAATACGTAATTGTGAGTCCCAAAATGTAACTGTAATCACTTATATGGTATATACATCCTGTGTACAGCTGATATCTACCGCCATATGGTCCTGTATATAATCACTTATATTGTATACAGATTCTTTATAGTATACTGGTCTGTATATAGTGGTTTTATACAGTATGGAGGTATTATCCAGTTATTATGTGGTGGTTTATATTTACTCCTTGTATACCAGTATTATTGGTTATAGAAATTTACCTACGTTAAAGTGTTTCTTACATATATAAATTTTAGTTTATTGTGTGTGGGATTTGGGTGGAATAGGAGTGTGGCAGAAGATTAACGAGCTGCAGGGGCCCTTGCTTTTTTTTGGTCCGGGGGCCCCGAGTGTTGTCAGTCCGCTCCTGGGGGGAGGGGAGGGAGGGGGTGTAATTAAGGGGGGGTGCGTGTGTGTGGGGGGTGCCAAACAAAGGGTCCGCCCCGGGTGCCAAATGCTCTAGGTACGCCCCTGATTTCAAATTTTCTCATGGGTGCTACCTATGAGAAAATTTGAAATTCCCAGACCCAGGCCCAGCAGCGCCATCATTTTTTTATTTGAAATTTAAAACAAACTTTGAGTGTCCCGGACCCCATCGTGTGGGTACGAAGGACCAAATCCAACAAGCCCCCACAGTAACATCAGTAAACCCTATATTGCCTGAATGACACAGCCTGGAGTTGGCTGATGCACGAGTACACAGCAGGGCTTCACAATCCCCCCAAAAAACACCACAATTTTACACATTTTTGAAAAAGATTTTGGATAGCAAGTTCTACCTATGAGAAAATTTGAAATTCCCAGACCCAGGCCCAGCGCCATCATTTTTTGATTTGAAATTTAAAACAAACTTTGAGTGTCCCGGACCCCATCGTGTGTGTACGAAGGACCAAATCGAACAAGCCCCCACAGCAACATCAGTAAACCCTATATTGCCTGAATGACACAGCCTGGAGTTGGCTGATGCACGAGTACACAGCAGGGCTTCACAATCCCCCCCAAAAAACACCACAATTTTAGAAATTTTAGAAAAACATTTTTGGATAGCGGGTGCTACCTATGAGAAAATTTGAAATTCCCAGACCCAGGCCCAGCAGCGCCATCATTTTTTGATTTGAAATTTAAAACAAACTTTGAGTATCCCGGACCCCAGCGTGTGGGTACGAAGGACCAAATCCAACAAGCCCCCACAGGGCTCATCTGGCCATGAGATGTAGGCGCAATGTCTCCATTGCCCTGACCGGCCATTGTTTCCAAGACTTTTCGCCAAGGCAAACCATGTGAAGAACAGCATGACACCACCGTGCCCTGCACACATGGTATGCTGAAGGGCCACTGAGACTTGTACGGGCAGTGGAGGCTTAAGACACAGTGGAGGATGTGGAGGCGGAGTAGCACACTGTCACAGGACCAATGGGCTAACAGAGTGTAGCAGGAAGCAGCATTGAGTACAAACCAGGGCTTCAGAATCCCAAAGAAAAAACAACCATTTTTAAAATTTTTGAAGAAGATTTAGGACAACGGGTGCTACCTATATATTGCCTCAATGACACAGCCTGGAGTTGGCTGATGCATGAGTACACAGCAGGGCTTCACAAACCCCACAGAAAAAACACAACAATTGTAGAAATTTATGAAGAAGACTTTTGGATAGCGGGTGATACCTATGAGAAAATATGAGAAAATTTGAAAAAGCTTTTTTCTATTGATTTTAGTAATTTTTATAATACATATTTTTTACATATTTTATATATATTAATTTAGAGAATTTTTTAGATTTTATACTTTCATATTAATATATGTACATTTTTATCCCATCATTTTAATCACCATAGCACAAATATTTTGTAAATTTAAACGTCATATTCTTACCACATATCACTTTATGAAATGTATTAACTTATTAATTTAAACCAATCCGGAACATGCAATTCTGTTTCATTTACCAAATACACCTAAAATATATACACACATGAATACACTGACTCGTTCCCTTTGTCACTTGTAGACATATTCAATATCCCTCAACATTTTTTATCTATGTATCCTATTCCACTCACTACAATTTTTCACTACACATTCCCCACATCTATATTTTTCCTATCCCATATTTCATGCCATTATTCCTATTTTTCTCAGATAAATTGAACAAAAAACAAACAATGGAAGGTATACCGTATATACTTGAGTATAAGCCGACCCGAATATAAGCCGAGGCCCCTAATTTCACCCCAAAAACCCAGGAAACGTTATTGACTCGAGTATAAGCCTAGGGTGGGAAATACATCATCCCCCTATGTCATTATCCAGACCCCCTGTCATTAACACCCTCATCATCATCACCCTGTCATCATCCCCCTTCATCATCATTACCCTGTCATCATCCCCCCTTCATCATTACCCTGTCATCATCCCCCCCTTCATCATTGCCCTGTCATCATCCCCCCTTCATCATTACCCTGTCATCATCCCCTTTCATCATTACCCTGTCATCATCCCCCTCTTCACCATTACCCTGTCATCATCCCCCCCCTTCATCATTACGCTGTCATCATCCCCCCCTTCATCATTACCCTGTCATCATCCCCCCCTTCATCATTACCCTGTCATCATCCCCTCCTTCATCATCCTTACCCTGTCATCATCCCCCCCTTCATCATCATTACCCTGTCATCATCCCCCCCTTCACCATTACCCTGTCATCATCCCCCATTCATCATTACCCTGTCATCATTAGCCTGTCATCATCCCACACCACCCCCTTCATCATCACCGCTTGTCAATGTCTGATTTAACAGTGGTCTTCAACCTGCGGACCTCCAGATGTTCCAAAACTACAACTCCCAGCATGCTGCGAGCTGTAGTTTTGAAACATCTGGAGGTCCGCAGGTTTTAGACCACTGCCCAGGCCTTCGTCGTCATCCAGACCCCCTCCCCCTCCACCCTCCTTTAGTTTTGTACTCACCTCCGCTTGGCGGGACGTTAGGGTGAGCTGGTCAGGGCCATCTGTGCTGCAGGGACCGTCTGGTGGGGAGGGATAGTCGTTCCAGGCTGTCCATCTTCACCATGGGTGCCTCTTCTCCGCGCTTCGGGCCTCGCCCCGGAGTAATGGCGTTGCCTTGACGACGACGCACAGGGACGTTCATGAGCAACGTCCCTGTGCGTCGTCGTCAAGGCAACGCCATTATTCTGGGGCCGGGCCTGAAGCGCGGAGAAGAGGCACCCCCACTGAAGATGGACAGCCCGTAAGGACTATCCCTCCCCACCGGACGGTCCCTGCAGCACAGATGGCGCGGACCAGCTCACCCTAACGTCCCGCCGAGCAGAGGTGAGTACAAAACTAAAGGGGGGAGGGGGTCTGGATGACGAGTAAGGCCCGGGCAGTGGTCTTCAACCTGCGGACCTCCAGATGTTTCAAAACTACAACTCCCAGCATGCCCAGACAGCCGATGGCTCGAGTATATACAGTAGATATATATTCCTCCAAATCATTCATACATTTACATTAGGAACAATCCTTCAATATAACACAGGCATGTATAAAATCATAGAATTAATTACATAAGTCTCACCGTAATGACACTTTCATTGATATTTACACCGTTATCTAGGCATGTATTCTATTCACCTGTAGTGTTAATTACCTAACCTTTCCATGTCTTGCATGAATCCCATTTGGTTAATTGGATGTGACATGACAAAAAGGAGGAGCAATGGATATATAACCCAGCCAAATGATCTCTAGGAACATCACATTTATTTTTGCTGCTGAAGAAAGGTCCTACGGGGGACCTGAAACGCGTCCAGCTTTAACCACTTATTATAAGTGCCACATCATCTTTATCAAAGAATACAGCTTTTCAAAGGATTCACCATATCTGTCAATCAACCTTTGACAGTACGTGCTACTTCTCACCACGAGGAGATCGCTGGCCCAGCATTTACTGCCAGCAGGAGAACTGCTGCAGTACCCATAAACGGAGCCCACTTCTGCCGCTGCATACCTGAGGCTGCCGAGCCTCCAGCAGCGCACCCTTCATTCAGGGACCAGGACTCGTCTGACGACCAACGGTAATCACATAAGGTATCCACTTTGATTATAAGACATAAGAATTGTACCTTACATCGTACTGCCGCTGCATACTAGGAAATGGCAGTGTCTCCAGCTGCGAGCCCTCTGCATAGAGGATCGGAACTTATCTCATAAGCGCTGTTTTACATTCAAAATTACCGCTGCATATAGAGGAGACAGCAGTGTCTCCAGCAGCGAATCCTCAGCACAGAGGATTAGAACTTATTACAAAACACTGCGATTTTATTATTCATTTGTCATATTACCGCAGCATAAATCAGGAGACGGCAGTGTCTCCAGCTGCGAGCCCTCTGAACAGAGGATTGGAACCTGATACAAAAGTATATACAAATTGATACAATTACCATTCATTTTTGCTGTATTCTATTCAAGACTTTAACCACTTTCTCTTCCAAAAGGATACAAATATTTGTGAAAATAGCAACTCAAACTGTTATATTACCGCTATTCATAAATCACCAATTCCGATCATCCTTATAGATAGGTGGACACTTATTTATTGTTGTACATTTTTATTTGTATATTATAATTATTGTATTTTAACAATATATATTAAATTGCCAAGAATTTTATATTTACTAATTTTACTGTGGGATCACAAGGGCCCTGTGATCTGCAGTATATTATACCTATATGTACAATTTTATATCATATTTAAATAAACGTTTTAATTTAATCAAATATTTAAGACTCTGAGCGCCAGACAGGGTCCATCACCGAGAGGGCACCCCCGCACCCCTGTTTTGCACACCCCTGCTTGTATCCCCTGAAGATGATGTGAATAAAGTCTTTTTGCAGCAAGAAGTCTGATGTGGTGAGTGCTCCGCTTTTTCTATCTTCATTGTTTGGACTGGATATACCTGCTTATTGCTAGCGTATGAGCACCAATATCCACATCTACTGCCATTGCAAGGGGAATAATACTACGTCCCGGCATTCCTTTCCAGTTAGCGTGAAGACAGTGATGCCGAGTACATCTTCTTTATGTATAATTTACAAATCTGTTTAACTTTCTGGCACCAGTTGATTAAAAAAAAAAAAGTTTTTCACCGGAGTACCCCTTTAACCTTCTGTCCTTCTTTGACACAAAGAAGAAACCTGCTCCCATAGGAGACACAGAAGGACGAATATGCAAACATGATTGAATATAATCCTTCATAGCTCCCCTTTCAGGACCAGATAAATAATAAATTCGCCCCTTAGGATACTTGGCATTCAGGTACAAGTTCAATAGCACAGTCAGAATCTCGGTGTGGGGGCAAATCAAAGGAGGCCTTCTCAGAAAAAAACATCATAAAAATCAGAAATAAATTAGGGTAGATTACTTCATCTTTTAGGGTAGATTACTTCATAATTAGGCTTCATAGGAAAATAAAACTTACACCCTTGAATCCCATTAACCCCAATAACATAAAGGATGGAAATGTAAAGTGTATGTTCACAAATGCCAGAAGCCTAGCAAATAAAATTGGGAAGCTGGAGGCCTTGATACTGGAGGAACATATTGATATAGTTGGGGTCACTGAGATATGGCTGGACTCCTCGCATGACTGGGCTGTCAATCTTCAGGGGTTTACAAAGCGCTGCGGAATCTGTAGGCGCTATATAAATAAATAAAATAAATTGTTTCGCAAATATAGAATGAACAGAAAAGGTGGTGGAGTCTGTCTGTATGTAAGAAGTGGTATGAAAGTCAGTGTGAACGATGCCATAGTGTGTGATGATTCTGAGGATGTGGAATCACTGTGGGTAGAATTACAAAAGGAGGGAAATACTGAAAAAATAATATTTGGTGTAATCTACAGACCCCCTAATATCACTGAGGAAATAGAAGGTCGGCTGTATAAACAAATAGAGAGGGCCGCCCGGGCAGGTACAGTGGTAATAATGGGAAATTTTAACTATACAGATATAGATTGGGGCCGGGGGCTGGCTAAAACTAAAAGGGGCGACAATTCCTAAATTTATTGCAGGATCATTTTATGGGCCAGTTTGATCATTTCCAACAACGCAGAGCTGGTTGGTAATGTAACTGTGAGGGAAAACCTTGGTTATGGCGACCACAATATAGTTACTTTTGACTTAAAATGTAGAAAACAAAGACAGGCGGGGAAGGCAAAAACATATAACTTTAAAAAGACAAACTTCCCTGGGCTGAGAGCTGTACTACAGGACATAGACTGGGGGGAGGTGTTGTCAAATACTGATACAGAGGGTAAATGGGACATCTTTAAATCAACTCTAAATTACTATACAGCTAAATATATACCAAAGGGGAACAAATATAAACGATTAAAACTAAATCCTACATGGCTAACAAATTATGTTAAAAGAGCAATAAACAACAAAAAAATTGCTTTAAAAAAATACAAACCTGATGGGTCAGCTATAACATTTAAACAGTACAAGGAGCTTAATAAAATATGTAAAAAATGTAATAAAACAGCAAAAATTCAAAATGAGAGACAGGTGGCCAAAGAAAGCAAAACCAATCCTAAATATTTTTTTAGATATATAAATGCAAAAAAAACAAGGACAGAGCATGTAGGACCCCTTAATAATGATAATGGGGAGGTTGTCACAGGCGATAAAGAGAAAGCAGAGCTACTGAATGGGTTCTTTAGTTCTGTATATACTATGGAAGAAGGAGCTGACATTGGACAGGTCAGTGCTGGTAACACATCATGTAATGTACTGAACTGGCTTAATGTAGAGATGGTACAAGGTAAGTTAAGTAATATAAATGTAAGCAAATCTCCTGGGCCGGATGGACTACACCCAAGAGTTCTTAGAGAGGAGGCAAGTTCAGCAATATCTGTAGTATTCTGAACCCCTGTTCATGATATTTAGAGATTCACTGGTGTCTGGTATTGTGCCAAGGGACTGGCGCAAGGCGAATGTGGTGCCAATCTTCAAAAAGGGCTCTAGGTCTTCCCCAGGAAACTATAGACCGGTAGGTTTAACGTGCATTGTGGGTAAATTGTTTGAAGCAGTGGCGTTGCGACCCGGGTGCGGGGGGTGCGGAGCGCACCGGGTGACACCAGCCTGTAGGGGTGACACCACGGCTGGCAGCACCCCCCCACATCTGCACACCGTCACCCCACTCAGCTGGTATTTGCAGCATCCACAGACAGAAGAGGCTTCTTCCATGACCTGCAGGATGCCGCACTCCAGTTTCAGCCCCCGACACAATCCTATCCCCCAGCCCCAGGAAGCTGCCTCTTTAAGACCTGCAATGCTTTCTGGGAACAGAAGTGCCGTGCGCACGTCTGCTCCCTCCCCTGACGTGTCCCTGCCTCATGTGCTCCGCGTCTGCATGGGTGATAAATTCCTCCCCAACCCCCGGACATTCCTGGACCTGGAGCCGCCCGGGGAGAGGAGAAAGTGAAGACAAGAGACTGGTGAGACCTCTCTGCAAAACTGTGTATTTAATGCAGTGTTTCCCAACCAGGGTGCCTCCAGCTGATGCAAAACTATTACTCCCAGCATGCCCAGACAGCCTTTGGTTGGGAAACACTGATTTAATGTTTTAATGTAACAGGGAGAAAGGGGGTGCTGGGAGGCTCTGAAGGGTGCCATTGCCAGGAGGATGATTCTCCTTATGTATGATGGGGGTGCTACTGATGAATGATGGGGGTGCTGCACCCCCATCATCCATCAGCAGGATCATCCTCCTGGATGATTATGGGGGTGGTGCCTCTGGCAGGAGGATGATCCTCCTTATGTATGATGAGGGTGCTACTGATGAATTATGGGGGTGCTGCACCCCCATCATCCATCAGCAGATCATCCTCCGGGATGATGGGGGTGCTACTGGCAGGAGGATGCTCCTGCAGATGTAGCACCCCCATCATCCTGGCCGTAGCACCCTCAATCCATTGGGAGGATCATCCTTCTACCAGTAGCACCCCCACCATCCTGGATGATAGGGGTGCCACTGGCAGGAGGATGATCCTCCTTATGTATGATGAGGGTGCATAAGGAAAGACTATAGAGAAGTCACCTGTAGTCACTGATATTGTTGTGTATTTTCCTCATTATGTCCCATCAGAGCTGTAGTCACTTGTAAGTTCTAACTACAACTCCCAGCCAGGGCCAGTGCAAGGATTTCTGCCTACACAAGCGAAGCTCCATTTCGGGAATCTCGGTGGGCCACAGCAATAAAACCAGAGAGGGTGGAGTGGTAGCAGTGGCCTCTGCTGTGCGGCGGCTGGGTGCACAGGTGGGGGTCTTAGTATAAAAAAAAGTCTTCATTTTTCCGCCCCATCAGCTGCGAGTCCATGCGCCCTCAAGCGGACGCATGGTTTGCCTTATGACAGCACCGGGCCTGCTCCCAGCATAACCTCACCACTGCTTAGGTCATACTGGGAGCTGTAGTTTTAATTGGTGAAACCTTTTTTAGCACTTTCCCATTCTTTGGCAACTGGTATATCTGATTATTATACTGGAATTTTTCACAATGCTCTACATCAGTGGCGCCTGTCACAACAGGCTAAAAACTTACTGGGGGGGGGGTAGGTATGGGGGTGACACAATTTTATATCGCACCGGGTGACACCAACCTTAGCAACGCCACTGGTTTGAAGGACTTATAAGGGATTACATTCAGGAATTCATAGGGGATAATTGTATTATAAGTGATAGCCAGCATGGGTTTACTAAGGATAGAAGTTGTCAAACCAATCTAATTTGCTTTTATGAAGAGGTGAGTAGAAGCCTTGACAGAGGAATGGCTGTGGATATAGTGTTTCTGGATTTTGCTAAAGCGTTTGATACTGTTCCTCATAGACGTCTGACAGGTAAGTTAAGGTCTTTGGGTTTGGAAACTTTAGTTTGTAACTGGATTGAACACTGGCTCATGGATCGTACCCAGAGAGTGGTGGTCATTGATTCGTACTCTGATTGGTCCCCGGTTATTAGTGGTGTACCCCAAGGTTCTGTACTGGGCCGGCGGTTGTTTAATTTATATATCAATGATATAGAGGATGGCATTAACAGCTCTGTTTCTATCTTTGCAGATGACACCAAGCTTTGTAGCACGGTACAGTCTATAGAAGATGTGTATAGGTTACAAGATGACTTGGATAGACTAAGTGTCTGGGCATCCACTTGGCAATGAGGTTCAATGTGAATAAATGTAAAGTTATGCATCTGGGTACTAATAACATGCATGCGTCGTATGTCTTAGAGGGGATTAAACTGGCAGAGTCACTGGTAGAGAAGGATCTGGGTGTACTTGTAGATCACAGACTACAGAATAGCATGCAATGTCAGGCTGCTGCTTCCAAAGCCGGCAGGATATTGTCATGTATAAAAAGAGGCATGGACTTGAGGGACAGGGACATAATACTCCCCCTTTATAAAGCATTGGTACGGCCTCACCTGGAATATGCTGTTCAGTTTTGGGCACCAGTCCATAAAAGGGACACTGTGGAGCTGGAAAGGGTGCAGAGACGCGCGACTAAACTAATATGGGGCATGGAACATCTTAGCTATGAGAAGCGATTAAAGGAGTTACAATTGTTTAGTCTTGAGAAGAGACGTTTAAGGGGGGATATGATAAATGTATATAAGTATATTAATGGCCCATACAAAAAATATGTAGAAAAAGTGTTCCAGGTCAAACCCCCCCCCCCCCCCCCCAAAGGACGAGGGGACACTCCCTCCGTCTGGAGAAGAAAAGGTTTAGTCTGAAGGGGTGACACGCCTTCTTTACCATAAGAACTGTGAACTTATGGAACAGTCTACCTCAGGAACTGGTCACAGCAGGAAAAATTAACAGCTTTAAAACAGGGTTAGATACATTCCTGGAACAAAATAACATTAATGCTTATGAAGAAATATAAAATCCCCTCCCTTCCCCAATATCGTGCCACACCCCTACCCTTCAATTCCCTGGTTGAACTTGATGGACGTATGTCTTTTTTCAACCATACTAACTATGTAACTATGTAACTTTGTGCCACACCGAGAGTTGCAACCCAAGTGGAAATGCATTTGTTAATACAGTCAGAACCCAACTAGATAAGTTCCCCGGAGGACCAATCAAAGATAGGATTATGTTTTCTTAACCAAGGTAAACCCAAAATCACATATGCTGACAAATTTTCCAAAACGAAGAATGAGAATTTTTCTAAATGCAATGAGCCCACCAGTAATCTTCTGGAAAGGAAGAATAGACACAACCCCCAGACAAAGGTGTGTAATCCCCTCCAGCAATGGGGATAGGATTTTCCAACAATTTTAAGGGAAGATTAAAAGACTTAATAATATTCAAATCAACAAAATTGGCAGCAGAACATGAATCAACAAATGCTTTACAAGATATAGATTTTTCATGAAAAAAAATATTTGGACTGGTAACAAGAGTTTAGAAGACAATTTCGGAGATACCTGTGCACCTAAATGATCTCCCCTGTCATTTTCGGCACTGACGTTTTCCTGGCTGATGACGTTTGGGACAATTCTGTATACGATGTCCCACCTCTCCACAAAAAAAAAAAATGAGTTGTCCTTCTTCCGTTTAGGTTTTCTTTCCTGGGAGGAAAATTTCCCTATCTACATGGGCTCCTCAGAAGGGACATGAGAGATAGGTGAAGAAGATAAGCGGAAACAGAATTGGGGCAGAAATTCTGCTGTGTGAATAGGGCATAAGGTGGCAATGTAGCTTACAACTTCCCTGGTCACCAGAAAAGCGGTGAGGAAGATTTATTTTCGGTTCACTCGAAACAGCTGGAGGAATGACCACTGCCTGAACATTAGCTGTTTCCTGAGCTTGAACCATTTTGGCAAGAGACTGTACTAAATGTGTTAAACGTTGCATTTGCTCTACTAGAACAGTCATTTGCTCTACTAGAGCAGTCATTTCTTCACGTAGTGTTGAAAGTGTTACAACATAATTGGGCAAACTTTGCTGTTTTAAAGTCTAGGAAAGCTGGGTGAAAACAAATATGGCTGCCATTATATTTCTCACAGGAATCATCACCCATCTTTTCTAGATATCAGAGTGACAGAAGTGTCAAATAATGCAGCTACATTGGGCTGGGCATGTATTATCACATGATTGGGCAAATTTGCTGTTCAGGAGTCTGGCAAAGCTGGATGACAACCAATATGGCTGTATTGTCAAATCTGCCTTGTTATGCAGAAGTATATACAAAAGTATTGGAAATATTACTCAATTTGAACGCCGGATGGTGAGTCTGGCAAAGCTGGATGACAACCAATATGGCTGAGTGTCAAATCTGCCTTGTTATGCAGAAGTATATACAAAAATTGGAAATATTACTCAATTTGAACGCCGGATGGTGAGACATGACACGCAGTCGCCGTACAGGGGAATGCATCTTACAGGGCTACAGCACAGCATTGGTCAGTGTATGCAGTCGAAAAGATGCATGTAATATTCTCCTATGGGGACTAAAAACGAATGAATAAAATGTCTAATAAATATGTTAATAAATGTGAGTAAGCCCCTTCCCTAATAAAAGTTTGAATATTTACATATTTGGTATCGCTGCGTGTGCAAATGTCCTAATTATTAAAATATTATGTTAATGAAACCTACATAGCTAGCAACCTACCCATGTAGCTAGCTACCTACTTATCTGCCTACCTATATAGCTAGCTACTTAATGGGGGACCTACTATCCTAATTATGGGAGGGCAGTTTTACATGTTTTTCCTGCAGATGCTAAAAAGATGGTTTTTGGCTGGAAAAAGTCGACATGTGAGTCTGATCCAGATTCAGAAGAAAAGGAAAGAGGACATCGCTGATCAGAAATTACGTTAACTGGGGGGCAGAGCCTGACAGCGGAGCTGGATGGCAACTTGAGAAAGCAGCTCTCCACGGTTGGACCCAGACTTGCTCTGTAAAACCTAACTACCCTAACCAAAATGGGCAACAAAGAAAGGCACCCGACCCGGTGAAATCTGCCAAAAACCAAGCGGACATGGCTCAATATTTCGGTAAAAGGTCTGCACAGAGTCCAGCGCGTGCTTCCAAGATGGCGCCGGCGTCTCCTAATGCTGCAGGCCGCGAAGAGGACTCAGGCGCTGACAGCCTCCACAACAGAAGGGTGGACTCAGGAGGCGAGGAAACCCGTGCCATTCTCTCCCGTCGGCTATAAAGAAGACGGTACAACAGACGGTTGTGAAAGCGCTGCAGGGAGCCCTGGCTCCGGTGCTGCAGGAATTGGTGGAGATCAAAGCTGACGTCCGACAAATCGGCCACTGCACCGAATTCCTAGAGGGGGCCATAACAGAGACGGTGTCTTTCTGCAGGGAAACGGCCCACCAAAGCCTTCCTACTCTTGGACGATCAAGAAAGCCGTAGCCGGAGAAAGAATGTCCGGATAAAGGGCTTACCTGAGTCGTACGCAATAGAGACCCTGAGGTCTGTGATGAAGCAGATCTTTACCTCGCTGCTGGGAGAAGACAGGGCGGCCTCCATTGTGCTGGAAAGGGTGCACCAAGCCCTGCGCACGAAGCCTCCTCCTAAAGAACTGCCGAGAGACGTAATTTGCGGTCTGCTCAGCTATGTGGACACTGCCGCAGTGATGTCCGCTAACAGAAACGCCGGTGAAGTAACCTTTGAAGGCCACACTCTACGCCTATTCCAAGATATCTCACCTGCAACCATTGCCAAACGCAGGATCCTGAATCCGCTGTTGCAACAGCTGCGGGATATGAAGGTGCCGTATACCTGGCTGTATCCCTTTGGCCTTTCAGTGGTGCGGGAAGGTAAATGACTGGCAGTCCGCTCCCCGGAGGACCTTGACAAGCTCTGGACTCTCCTGGACATACCTCCGATGAATATCCCCTCCTGGCTGCCAGTGCAACTGAGTCATCACTTACCGGAGCTACCCAGCTTGACCTCCTGGTCGATAGTGGAAAAGCAGAAGTCTCCCAAGCAGCGCAAATCGGCTCAGAGGAACCAAGGCCTGGTGGCGAAAGACCTGACATGAGGTGACTTTTGTATCTGTTTTTGCATTGTTGATAAGTGGCCGTGGAGCACGCTGACTTTATCCTGATCGGAGGGTCCTGAGTTGTGCTCCCTACGCACCACCAGTTTGTTATTCGTTCATTTTTTCATTTTTTGACCTTTTTTTTCTGACCTGCTTGATATCTGCCAGACATACAAAGGTGTATGGTCCCCCCCCTTCCCGCCACCCCCCACCCCCTTCCGTAACTGGGGCTCCACACCCTCCTTCGTCCTCCCTACACTACCCCGATTTTCCACCCCCCCCTCCCCTCATGCCCCCCATGCCTCCAGACCTCCTTCACCCCAGGGACCCTGTGCAGCTGGACGCGCTTGAACTGCCTGGGGTGTCTTGTGGTCTTGGACTGATGACGGACACTCGAGATGTGAATTGTGTTCTAGAGGCTTCGCCACATGCAGGACTGCTGCTCGGGTATACAGCTGATGTCTACGGGACTAGTTCGTGCCCAGGGGCCCCCCTGGGTCTGATACCACTAAGGCTTTAAATGCTCTAATTCAACTGGAGCTGTATACTGTCTACATCCTTGCATTGGCCTGAATGGGACTCCCTGGACGTGTTTCAGGGTTCTGGTGTCTGGGGAAGGGACATGTTTTTCTATGAGTGGTTTAATATTGCCTCTTTTCTACTCTCCCGTGCATACTCTGCTAACGAGCCCCAGTCTACTGCGGTTCATCCCTCCTTTACTGCTATTTTCTCTGCTCTTTGATTGCACTGGTGGGGGGGGGGGGGGGAGGGACATGTAATGTAGATTTATATTGCATTTACAGCTAATTAATATTTGTACTGAATGTTTCTCAATGTTCCCCCTCTATTTGAAGTACCCACCTATCCCCTTGCATCCCCTTTACCTTTCCCCCTTTCCCCAACCCTCCTCCCTTCAAACACCCCATCCTCCCCCCCTTCACCCTCACCCATCCCCCCCCCCCCTTTGCCCCCTTCCTTGAAATTTTTGACCTACAATGTGAAGGGTTTTAATTCTCCGGCTAAACGTTATAGTGTGCTCTCTCTCCTGCAGAAGGATAACATTTCAGTGGTCTTCTTGCAGGAAACGCATTTTAAGTCAGGTCGTATTTCAAAATTGCCTACTAACTATTTCTCTCTTTGGTACCATAGCGGAAGCGGGAATTCTTCCTCCAAAGGCGTCTCCATTGCTCTACATAAAGTTGTCCCTTTCCAACTCCTGGCTCAACATGACTCCGGGGACGGCAGGGCGTTATTCTAAAAAGGTAGGATTGGCTCCCGGACGTACACCCTTGCCTCACTCTACCCACTTAATAAACGGCAGGTTCGCTGGCTGCTGAGGGCCCTGGAGGAGTTAAAGGCTTTTGCGGAAGGCCCTATTATTCTAGGAGCTGACCTCAATGTGGCACTTAATCCCAAGTGGGACGCGTCTTCTAGATGTTCAGCCATCTCCTCGGTGGCCCTTAGCATTCTAAGAAACAAACTGCAATACCTGGAACTAGCGGACATCTGGCACTGTGTTCACCCCGGTGACCGCTTGTATACCTTTTTCTCTGCACCGCATCAGTCGGCACAACGTCTGGACTATCTCCTTTGTCATGACAGTCTTCTCCCACTGGTCACCTCGGCAGACAAAGGCCCACGTACCTTATCTGACCATGTCCCTGTTAAAGCCTCTATTTCCTTCTCACAATTGCCTATTAGATAGTAGAGTTGCTTGCGAATATTCGCAATGCAAATTTTATTCGCGAATATCGCATATTCACGAATTCGCGAATATTCGCGAATATAGCACTATATATTCGTAATTACGAATATTGTTTTTTTTTTTTTCACAGTACACATCACAGTGATCACCCCTCTCTGCTTCCAGCTTGTGTGGTGTAAAGAAGGCTCTAATACTACTGTGTGAGGCTGGCGTGCGCATATGCAAATTTTTGTATATGCTAATTTCCGCATATGTAAATTTTTGGCATATGCGAAAATAAAACGTGAATATTACGAATATGCGAATTTAACGACTTTTATGACGAATATTCGTCCATATATTCGCGAAATATCAGGCATTCGAATATGGCCTATGCCGCTGAACACTATTAGTGGACATGGAGGCTGAACGACTCCCTTCTGGACAATACTCAAGAAGTCGCTTTCACTGACTGACCACCTGAGGTCCTTTTCAACATCAACACTACTCCAGATGTCTCCCTAACGACAGTATGGGAAGCCCACAAATGTTACATGAGAGGCCTCTTAATAGCGCTTGGTGCTAGGGTCAAGAGGGACAGAGCAAGGGCCAATGACACGCTTCTGAAACAAATAGCACTATCGGAGGGCAGGGACCACACATTGTTGGATGGGCCCACCGAAGGCTCGCTGGCAACGTTGCGAGAGGAACTGAGGCAGCTGCTACATTGTAAATATGCCGCGAACGTAGTTCGCTTTAAACAGAAGCTTTTTCTTCACGGTGATAAAGGGGGCAGACTGATGTCTGCCATGATCAAAAAACGGAAGACTCAGTCTTACATTCACGGCATAGTACTGACACTGCTTCTATCGCCTCAGCTTTTTCGGCCTATTACACATCTCTATACAATATACCTACTACTGATAGTTCTTTACCTGACAGGACATCTGCAATACATTCCTTCCTTGATGCTTTGGACCTCCTGTGTCTCTTGGGGGAGGCGTTGTTGGCCCCTTGTACAGAAGATGAAGTGGGGAAGGTCCTTTCCTCCTTCCCAATGGGGAAGAGCCCGGGGCCGATGGCCTCAGCCTTTCTAATTTTAAGACGTTTAAAGATGCTCTCCTCCCACGTCTGACCGGGTGGTGCAATGCACTGCTCACGGGGACATCCCTGCCGCCCCATGCCCTAGAGGCACACATCACTGTCCTCCCCAAAGAGGGCAAGGATGCTACGCTTTGCTCCAGTTACAGGCACATCTCTTTGCTAAACTTGGATGCAAAGGGCCAAATTGTTTACTCTGAGGATTGGACAGCTTCTCCCGAGGCTCATCCACGTAGACCGAACTGGGTTTGTTAAGGGTAGGGAAGGTAGGGACAATGCCCATAGGGTACTTCACTTGGTTCATCATGCCAGACACGCTAACATCCCCCTGCTTTTGTTAGGTACTGATGCCGAGAAGGCCTTTGATAGGGTAGCATGGGATTACTTGCAGTGTACCTTGTTGCGATTCTATTTTCCACAGCCTTTTATAAAGGCCATTATATCCCTCTACTCTGATCCGAAAGCACGCATTAAGATTAATGGCACTCTGTCCCCTCCTTTTTTGATTAGGAATAGGACTAGGCAGGGTTACCCCCTGTCCCCAACCCTGTACATCCTTGTAATGGAGACACTTTTGCAGGCCTTACGCCAAGATGGGGGAATACACGGACTCAAAGTAGGAAGCCGGACGCACCTGTTGGCAGCCTTTGCGGACGACTTGCTGATTATGACTACCAACCCCCAGCATTCACTCCCTAAAATACAAGCCATTTTAGAACAGTATGGTGCTCTGTCCAATTTTAAAGTGAACTATACGAAATCCGAAATTTTGAACATTAATCTTCTCCCCTTACCACTGGCCTCAGAGGGGTGAAATATCTATCATTATTCCCCGCTCTTTAGACGATTTATTTACAGTTAATTACATCCCTTTACTTACCAAATTGAGAGCACAGCTGGAACAATATAAATTACCCTTCCTTTCCTAGATAGGCAGACGGAACTTGCTAAAAACCTACATTGTCCCGACGGTGTTATATACGCTGAGGATGGTGCCTATTGCCCTAACGCAGGGCTACCTTCGCCAATGGAAGCAATTATTTCACACGTTCTTGTGGTCAGGCAAGAAGCCTCGGTTTACCTACACTCTTCTAATCGGCGACAGTGGTACTGGTGGCTTGGGTGTTCCAGATGTCTCCCGATTGTACCCTACAGTTCATCTGCAAAGGTGGGCTGAGTTAGTTGCTGACCTACAGCTTCCCGTCCAGGACAGGTCTATAGAACACTGCCAACTGACACAGACTATAGGACTGGCCTCTAGAGCCCTGTTGCTCCCCTCAACACATTTACTTAGACTAGTGACTAACCCATTGACGAGAGTGACCATGTTAGTTAAATGGACCTATGACAAGAGACACACTGACGGTTCCTTGACTCCCAAACTTTTGTCCCCGATGATGCCCGGTTCCTTGGTCCCCTACCTCACCCACCCTCAAGCAACCATGGTGGATGACGTTTGGCTACAACTGGACAGGATCCCTATCAGGGATTTATGTCCCAATAATGTGCCCCCTTCTCACGGACATGTTCAGACGTTGTTGCCGACTACCAAACTGCATTTCTTCCAGGCCTACCTGGTTAGACGAGCATGTGTTGCGATACTTCGGGTGTGCGTCTTTGGAGCCGATCTTCACTGGCTGGAGAAGGGGGCTTTAGCCACCTCCTCGTCAAAAATTACGTTGCGCTTGATACGCTCCAACCTGGCGCAGGAGGTCGATTCCCCAACCCCGTTGTTCTTATTCTCTTGGGAGAGGGAACTAGGTTTATCTCTGACGAAGGAGGGACATAGAGAGGTTTTGAGACATTCACATGGCTTCTCTAGGTGTTAGGCTGCAAGAGAGCCACTATAAACTCCTTACCCGATGGTACCATACACCTGATCTACTATACCACAAGGGTCTGGCGTCCGGAGATTTGTGCTGGAGGTGCGAAACTGCTACAGGCACCTTTTCGCATATCTGGTGGTCGTGTCCAGCTTTAGTACCATTCTGGGAAGACATTGGCAGGCTTATTTCCAGCATTATTGGGAGACACATAGCGCTGACGGCTCCATTAGTACTTTTGGGACTCTCTAATGCTGATTGTACCCTCCACAAGAGGTCGTTAGTTGCTCACCTGCTCTCTGTAGCGAAGGCTCTGATACCTCTCCATTGGCTACAGATGGCTCCACCTATGGTGGCGCAATGGCGGCAGAAGGTTCGTGATCTGTGCCGGATGGAGGAGTTAGTGGGCTGGAGCACGGGCACACATGACAAATTCCTGAATATTTGGTTGCTGTGGTTGAAATATTCTGAGAAGCAACTCTGCGACTAAGCCCTTACCTTACCTCCCGCCCCCGTGCTCCCTCCCCCGGACTCTGTTCAACCCAACAACGTTTTACTGCTATGCCTTTGTTTGTTGCTACTTCCTGGGTTATGGAGCTCCTCGCACGTTGAAGCCCTGTGTGGCTTCCTTTCTGTTCTATTGTTCACGTTAACTGTGAGTCCCTAGATGTAACTATAATCACTTATATGGTATACAGATCCTGTGTACAGCTGGAATCTACCTTTATATGGTCCTGTATACAATCATTTATATGGTATACAGGTCCTGCAACAAAGTCAAAGACCAAAGCACCAAAGATTGAAAACTCCGGATATGTGCAAAAGAGCTGTAGTTTATGGTTCCCCAAAGCTTTTTTTGAGGAATGAATAAATGATAGTTCTTTTGCACATATCCAGAGTTTTTCATTTTTGGTGCTGTGGTCTTAGACTTTGTTGCATGTTTGGTATCTGGATTGGCTATCTGGATGACTACGGGGACAATGGATTTATCCAGTGCTGTCTTCTGCTACTTTTCTGTATACAGATTCTGTGTACAGCTGGTATCTACTTCTTTATGGTAACTAAAGGGAGATACAAGTCTGTGCAGGGAGATACAGGTCTGTATACAGTGGTTTTATTCAGTAACAGTCTGATGCATTACTCAGTCACTGTGTGATGTAAAGTGTTTCTGATGAGGCATTATTTGGTCCTGGTATTGTTGTGGTTTTTAACCCCTTAACGACGCAGGACGTATATTTACGTCCTGCGCCGGCTCCCGCGATATGAAGCGGGATCGCGCCGCAATCCCGCATCATAACGCGTCGGTCCCGGCATTCATCAACGGCTGGGACCTGAGGCTAATACCATACATCACCGATCGCGGCGATGTGCGGTATTAACTCTTTAGAAGCGGCGGTCAAAGCTGACCGCCGCTTCTACAGTGAAAGTGAAAGTGACCCGGCTGCTCAGTCGGGCTGTTGGGGACCGCCGCGGTGAAATCGCGGCATCCCGAACAGCTTACAGGACACCGGGAGGGCCCTTACCTGCCTCCTCGGTGTCCGATCGGCGAATGACTGCTCCATGCCTGAGATCCAGGCAGGAGCAGTCAAGTGCCGATAACACTGATCACAGGCGTGTTAAAACACGCCTGTGATCAGGATGAGAGATCAGTGTGTGCAGTGTTATAGGTCCCTATGGGACCTATAACACTGCAAAAAAAAAGTTAAAAAAAAGTGTTAATAAAGGTCATTTAACCCCTTCCCTAATAAAAGTTTGAATCACCCCCCTTTTCCCATAAAAAAAATTAAAACAGTGTAAAAAAATAAATAAATAAACATATGTGGTATCGCCGCGTGCGTAAATGTCTGAACTATAAAAATATATCATTAATTAAACCGCATGGTCAATGGCGTACGCGCAAAAAAATTCCAAAGTCAAAAAAAGCGCATTTTTGGTCACTTTTTATCCAATTAAAAAAATGAATAAAAAGCGATCAAAAAGTCAGATCAAAACAAAAATCATACCGATAAAAACTTCAGATCACAGCGCAAAAAATTAGTCCTCATCCGCCCTGTACGTGGAAAAATAAAAAAGTTATAGGGGTCAGAATATGACATTTTTAAACGTATAAATTTTCCTGCATGTAGTTATGATTTTTTCCAGAAGTGCGACAAAATGAAACCTATATAAGTAGGGTATCATTTTAACCGTATGGACCTACAGAATAATGATAAGGTGTAATTTTTACCAAAATATGCACTGCGTAGAAACGGAAGCCCCCAAAATTTACAAAATGGCGTTTTTTCTTCGATTTTGTCGCACAATGATTTTGTTTTCCGTTTCGCTGTGCATTTTTGGGTAAAATGACTAATGTCACTGCAAAGTAGAATTGGCGACGCAAAAAATAAGCCATAATATGGATTTTTAGGAGGAAAATTTAAAGGATTATGATTTTTAAAAGGTAAGGAGGAAAAAACGAAAGTGCAAAAACTGAAAAATCCTGAGTCCTTAAGGGGTTAATCAGTCTTTGAGTGCTGGTATATATCAGTATATTATTGGTAATATTGGTCTTGGTATTCAGGATTTGGTCAGTAATAACATAGTAGCATAGTTCATAAGTTTGAAAAAAGACCAGAGTCCATCTAGTTCAACTTATATCCCTAATGAGTCCCTACTGAGTTGATCCAGGGGAAGGTAAAAACCCTCATACTAGAGGTAAAAATTCCTTCCTGATTCCAAATATGGCAGTCAGAATAAATCTCTTGAACAACATGCTGTCCCTTAATATCTAGTATACATACCCATCAATGTTATTATTCTCCAAAATTGCATCCAGACCCCTTTTGAACTCTTTTACAGAGTTCACCATGACCACTTCCTCCGGGAGAGAATTCCACAGTCTCACTGCTCTTACAGTAAAGAATCCTCTAAACGTAGAGGGTGCTTCCTTGTTATGGATACAGTCCTGGGTATAAATAGATCATGGGAGAGATCTCTGTACGTTCCCCTGATATATTTATACATAGTTATTAGGTCTCCCCTAAGTCTTCTTTTTTCTAAACTAAATAACCCTAATTCTGATAACCTTATGGGTACTGTAGTCCTCCCATTCCCCGTATTACTCTGGTTGCCAGTCTTTGAACCCTCTCCAGCTCCACTATATCTTTCTTGTACACTGGTGCCCAGTACTGTACACAGTACAGTGATCCCCCGACCTATGATGGCCCGACATACGATAATTTCAACATACAATGGCCTCTCAGAATCCATTGCATGTTGAAGGCAGCATCAATGGCTATCCGGCAGCGCAGGTGATGGTCACTCACCTGTCCCCGGCGCTCTTCGGGCTCCGTAGCATCGCCATCACTCTCCTTCATCATCATCACGTCGGCACGATGAAGAGCGATGATCCCGGCCAGCAGAGACGATCCGGAGCGGTGGGGACACCCCGGAAATGCGGCGACAGTGATGGAGGGTGACATTCAGGGCAGCAGTGATGGTCCAGAGTGGCGGCGACAGGTGAGTATAACTTCCTATACTTTACATTGCACGGATCCCTCAACATAGGATGGTTTCAACTAACGATGGTTCATTTGGAACGAATTACCATCATATGCTGAGGGACCACTGTATTCTATGTGTGGTCTGACTAGTTATTTGTACAGCGGTAGAATTATTTCCTTGTCGTGGGCATCTATGCCCCTACTGATGCACCCCATGATTTTATTTGCCTTGGCAGCAGCTGCCCGACACTGGTTCTTACAGCTAAGTTTACTATTAACTAAGACCCCTAAGTCCTTTTCCACGTCAGCCGTCCCAAGTGTTCTCCCATTTAATATATAACCCCGTCCCGGATTTTTCCTCCCCATGTGCATTACCTTACATTTATCAGTGTTAAACCTCATCTGCCACTTCTCAGCCCAAACCCCCAACCTATTCAGATCCATTTGTAAAAGTGCACTGTCCTCTATAGTGTTTACCGCTTTACAGAGTTTAGTATCATCTGCAGAGATTGCTACTTTACTATTCAACCCCTTTACAAGGTCATTAATGAATATATTAAATAGGACAGGACCCAAGACTGACCCCTGTGGTACCCCACTAGTAACAGCCACCCAATCAGAATAAATACCATTAATAACCACCCTCTGTTTCCTATCACTGAGCCAGTTACTTACCCACTTACACACATTCTCCCCCAGCCCGATCCTTCTCATTTTATGCACCAATCTTTTATGTGGCACCGTATCAAATGCTTTTGAAAAATCCATATATACGACATCCAGCGATTCCCCCTGGTCCAGTCTGCAGCTCACCAAAGCTCATAAAAGCTGATCAGGTTAGTTTGACAGGACAGATCCCTCATGAAGCTGATTTGGGGTCATACATTTATTATCAATATAATCCAAAAGAGTATCTCTTAGAAAAACCCCAAACAATTTACATACAACGGAGGTTAAACTAACAGGCCTATAAATCCCGGGGTCACCTTTTGTCCCATTTTTAAATATTGGCATCACATTTGCCATGCGCCAGTCCTGGGGAACAGTCCCTGTTACTATAATGAGTCCCTGAAAATTAAAAATAGAGGTCTGTCTATTACAATACTTAATTCCTTTAGAACTCGGGGGTGAATTCCATCTGGACCTGGTGATTTGCCTATTTAGATTTTTTGTACTTCTTCCTGGGTTAGGGTGGGTTCACACCACGTTTTTCAAGTATGTTTCCCGTATACGTTTTCATTATTGAAAACATATGGAACCGTATTGAAAATCGTATACATGGACAAATACCGTATTTATCGGCGTATAACACGCACTTTTTTGGCTAAAATTTTTAGCCTAAAGTCTATGTGCGTGTTATACGCCGATACACCCCAGGAAAGGCAGGGGGAGAGAGGCCGTCGCTGCCCGCTTCTCTCCCCCTGCCTTTCCTGGGGTCTAGAGCCCCGCTGCCGGCCCTTCTCTCCCCCTGGCTATTGGCGCCGCTGCCCGTTCTGTCCCCCTGACTATCGGTGCCGGCGCCCCATTGCCGGCGCCAATAGCCAGGGGGAGAGAAGCGGCACCGACAGCCAGGGGGAGAGAAGGGGCAGCGGCACCCATTGCCGGTGCCGCTGCCCCGTTGCCTCCCCCCATCCCCGGTGGCATAATTACCTGTTGCCGGGGTCGGGTCCGCGCTGCTTCAGGCCTCCAGCGTGCGTCCCCTGCGTCGTTGCTATGCGCTGCATGGCGCGGCGCATGACGTCAGTGCGCCGCGCCATGCAGTGCATAGCAACGACGCAGGGGACGCACGCTGGAGGCCTGAAGCAGCGCGGACCCGACCCCGGCAAAAGGTAATTATGCCACCGGGGATGGGGGGAGGCAACGGGGCAGCGGCGCCGGCAATGGGTGCCGCTGCCCCTTCTCTCCCCCTGGCTGTCGGCGCCGCTTCTCTCCCCCTGGCTATTGGCGCCGGCAATGGGGCGCCGGCACCGATAGTCAATGGGACAGAACGGGCAGCGGCGCCGATAGCCAGGGGGAGAGAAGGGCCGGCAGCAGGGCTCTAGACCCCAGGAAAGGCAGGGGGAGAGAAGCTGGCAGCGACGGCCTCTCTCCCCCTGCCTTTCCTGGGGGTTTACCGGGGTATACACGCGCACACACGCACCGTTATTTTACCATGGATATTTGGGTAAAAAACTTTTTTTACCCAAATATCCTTGGTAAAATGAGGGTGCGTGTTATAGGCCGGTGCATGGTATACCCCGATAAATACGGTAATTGAAAACCGTATTCACCCGGTTGCGTACGGTTTGCTTGCAATAGGTTTTCTCCCATACTCAAAACCGTAGTTGACCACGGTTTTGTCTCCAGTTTAAAAACCGTACTGCAACCGCATACGTTTTTTTAACTTGGACGTCAAACGGAAACGCACATGTATACGGTTCCATAGGGGAAACCGTATACGTATTTTACTGTGCACATGTGCATTTGCATCCTAAAGTCCCCACCCAAGTCCCCTCCCATTAAAAAACGCGGTCGACCACGTTTTTGCCTGCGGCCGGGAAACCGCATACGGCCAAAAACGCAGCCGACCGGAGGCTGCGGTTCACTCCAGTCGGCTCATAGACATGCATTAAATACGGTCCCATATACGGCTGAGTGTGGGCGCCGCGATTAAGCCCCGCCCCCCCTCCTCCCAGCCGTATACGGGAACCATAAGTACAAAACGTAGTGTGAACCTAGCCTTAAGCTGGGTTCACATCACGTTTTCTCCCATACGGGAGCGCATACGGCAGGGGGGAGCTAAAACCTCGTGCTCCCGTATGCCTTTCTATGCGCTCCCGTATGTAATTCATTTCAATGAGCCGGCCGGAGTGAAACGTTCGGTCCGTTCGGCTCTTTTTTGCGCCGTATGCACTTTTACAACCGGACCTAAAACCGTGGTTGACCACAGTTTTAGGTCGGGGGAAAAAGCGCATACAGCACAAAAATGAGCCAACCGGACCCAGCGTTTCACTCCGGCCGGCTCAGTGAAATGAATTACATACGGGAGCGCATAGAAAGGCATACAGGAGCGCAAGGTTTTAGCTCCCCCCTGCCGAATGCGCTCCTTTATGGGAGAAAACGTGATGTGAACCAGCCCTAAGACAGGTGACCTGTACTGGGGAGTTAACCTTATATCGCGCGGTATTTCACCTGCCATTTCATTTTCCTCGGTGAATACAGTGGAGAAGAACTTGTTTAGTACATTTGCTTTTTTCTGATCCCCGTCTATAATTTCTTCCTCATAGTATGGTGGTAATATGTATGGTAATTTTATTCCTCCTTATATACTGGTTTTAATGCTTATAATTGTCCTCTTCTATAAGACTTCAACTTATGTGACTTATTTTTAGCTCTGTGCTCTGTAGTTTTTATGGGTATCATTTTTGTTTTGATGGGACTCTTTGATCACTTTTAATAAACTTTTCTGGTATATGAAAAAGAAATCAGCTATTTTTGACCAGAAATCTGATATTTTTTTATGTTTACACCATTCACCATGCCGTGTCATTAACCTGTTAAGTACCCAGGGCGTACCTGTCATAACGGGTCTGGCCCGGCACCTAGCAACGGCCGGGACCCGCTGCTAATAGTGCGCGGCACTGATCGCGGTGCCACGCGCTATTAACCTTTTAGACGCGGCATTCAAAGTTGAACGCCGCGTCTAAAGTGAAAGTAAATCTATGCCGGTTATCTCAGGGGGCTGTTCGGGATCGCCTCAGCGACATCGCAGCATCCCGAACAGCTTACAGGACAGCCGGAGGGTCCCTACCTGCCTCCTCGCTGTCCGATTGCCGAATGACTGCTCAGTGCCTGAGATCCTGGCATGAGCAGTCAAGCTGCAGAATCATTGATCCATGGTTTCCTATGAGAAACCATTGAACAATGTAAAAGATCAGTGTGTGCAGTGTTATAGCCCCCTGTGGGATCTATAACACTGCAAAAAAATGTGAAAAAAGTGAATAAAGATCATTTAACCCCTCCCCTAATAAAAGTTTGAATCACCCCCCTTTTCCCATAAAAAAAAAAATGTGTAAATAAAAATAAACATATGTGGTATCGCCGCATGCGCATATGTCCGAATTATAAAAATACATAATTAATTAAACCGCACGGTCAATGGCGTACGTGCAAAAAAAATCCAAGGTCCAAAATAGTGTCTTTTTTGGTCACTTTTTATATCATGAAAAAATTTATAAAAAGTCCGATCAATATAATGGTACCGCTAAAAACTTCACATCACGGCGCAAAAAATAAGCCCTCAAACCGCCCCATACGTGGAAAAAGAAAAAAGTTATAGGGGTCAGGAGATGACAATTTTAAACATATACATTTTCCTGCATGTAGTTCTGATTTTTTCCAGAAGTACGACAAAATAAAACCTATATAAGTAGGGTATAATTTTAATCGGATGGACCTACAGAATAAAGATAAGGTGTCATTTTTACCAAAAAATCTAATGTGTAGAAACGGAAGCCCCCAAAAATTTACAAAATAGTGTTGGTTTTTTTTTTTTCAATTTTGTCTCACAATGATTTTTTTTCTGTTTCGCTGTAAATTTGTCATTACAAAGTAGAATTGGTGATGCTAAAAATAAGCCATCATATGGATTTTTAGGTGCAAAAATGAAAGAGTTATGATTTTTTAAAGGTAAGGAGGAAAAAACAAAAATGCAAAAACGGAAAACCCCCGGGTCCTTAAGGGGTTAAGGTACCTGTGATGAGGAGCCTGTATTGTCATGCAAAATTAAGTGGTTCTGCCCTTTTTGGTCCCTCCCTTTCTATGGCTAAGCCTTTTGCAAAGCCACACCCAGTTACAATGCTATCCCACACCCAGATACAATGCTATAGTAACACAGTAACATAGTTAATAAGGTTGAAAAAAGACCAGAGTCCATCAAGTTCAACCTATATCTCTAATGAGTCCCTACTGAGTTGATCCAGAGTAAGGAAAAAACACTCATACTAGAGGTAAAAAATTCCTTCCCGACTCCAAATACGGCAGTCAGAATAAATCCCTGGATCAACGTTCTGTCCCTATAAATCTAGTATACATAACCAGCAATGTTATTACTCTCCAAGAATGCATCCAGACCCATTTTGAACTCTTTTGCAAAGTTCACCATGAACACCTCCTCAGGTAGAGAATTTCACAGTCTCACTGCTCTTACAGTAAAGAACCCCCATCTGTGCTGGTGTAGAAACCTTCTTTCATCTAAACGTAGAGGATGCCCCCTTGTTATAAATACAGTCCTGGGTATAAATAGATCATGGGAGAGATCTCCCCTGATATATTTATACATAGTTATTAGGTCTCCCCTAAGCCTTCTTTTTTCTAAACTAAATAACCCTAATTCTTATAATCTTTCTGGGTATTGTAGTCCTCCCATTCCCCATATTACTCTGGTTGCCCGTCTTTGAACCCTCTCCAGCTCCACTGTATCTTTCTTTTATTACTGGTGCCCAGTACTGTACACAGTATTCTATGTGTGGTCTGACTAGGGATTTGTACAGCGGTAGAATTATTTCCTTGTCGTGGGCATCTATGCCCCTATTGATGCACCCCATGATTTTACTAGCCTTGGCAGCAGCTGCCCGACACTTGTCACTACAACTAAATTTACTGTTAACTAAGACACCTAAGTCCTTTTCCATGTCAGTTGTCCCAAGTGTTCTACCATTTAATACATAACCCCAGCCAGGATTTTTCCTCCCCATGTGCATTACCTTACATATATCAGTGTTGAACCTCATTTGCCACTTCCCAGCCCAAACCTCCAACCTATCCAGATCCATTTGTAACAGTGCACTGTCCTCTATAATGTTTACCGCTTTAGAGAGTTTAGTATCATCTGCAAAGATTGTTACTTTACTATTCAACCCCTCTACAAGGTCATTAATAAATATATTAAACAGAACAGGACCCAAGACGGACCCCTGTGGTACCCCACTAGGAACAGTCATCCAATCAGAATAAGTACCATTAATAACCACCCTCTGTTTCCTATCACTGAGCCAGTTACTTACCCACTTACACACATTCTCCCCCAGCCCCCTACTTCTCATTTTATGCACCATCCTTTTATGAGGCACCGTATCAAAAGCTTTGGAAAAATCCAGATATACGACATCCAGTGATTGCCCCTGGTCCAGTATGGAGCTCACCTCCTCATAAAAGCTGATCAGGTTAGTTTGACAGGACCGATCCTTCATAATCCATGCTGATATGGAGTCATACATTTATTTGTATCAAGATATTCCAAAATAGCATCTCTTAGAAAACCCTCAAACATTTTACATACAACGGAGGTTAAACTAACAGGCCTATAATTCCCTGGGTCACCTTTTGTTCCCTTTTTAAATATTGGTACCACATTTTTTTGACTATATGGCATCTTCTTTGTAAGTTTTGTTTTTTTGCAATATACATGTGTTTTGGGAGCATGTATGTGTTTTGCTTACCTTTTTGTTGGGCAGGAAGTTCTGTAGTTCAGAGGGTTTTCTTTTACTGTTGTCCACAGTTCTGAGTCTGTTGTGGACAAGATGTCACAGATTTTTTTTTTCTCTGTCTGCATGAGAAAAATAAGCCACGCCCCCTTATCTCATCCAGCTGAGTACACAGCTCCTCACCTCCCCACCCCCCTTCTCTGTATTCTAAGGACGCAGGTCTGCACAGGAGAAGGACCTCACAGATAAGATAAGTGTTATCTGAAGGGGAGGATGATAAGGTGCACGGGCTGGGGATGTATAGACTGCAGGGGAATAAATCTCATTCTGGGAATGATCTTTATATGTGAAGGGGGAGGGGGGGACTCCTGAATGACACATGCTGGGAGTTGTAGTCCCTGTTGTCTGTGTGTGTATACTAGTGTTTACAAACCAGTGTGCCTCCAGCTGTTGCAAAACTACAACTCTCAGCATGCCCTGACAGACTTTGGGCATGCTGAGAGTTGTAGATTTGCAACAGCAGGAAGCACACTGGTTGGGAAACACTGTTCTAGCCTATCCAGCATACACATCATGTTACAACTCCTAGCATGCCCAAAGGCTGTCAGGGCATGCTGGGAGTTGTAGTTCTGCAACACCTGGAGGCACCCTGGTAGGGAAACACTGGTGTATGCCCTACAGAGGTGTGGTGAACTACAACCTCCAAGAGACTACAAAGGCAGCATGCTGGTGTTATACCACAGACTGAAGACTCCTGAATGACACATGCTGGAAGTTGTAGTCCCTTTTGTGTGTGTATGGCAATGTATCCCAACCAAGGCTGATTTACATTAGTGGGCCGACCCAGGAAAATAGTAGGATGGGTAAAGGGCGGAACAAACAAACAAAAAAAAAGGAGCCACCCCAAACCAGCAAGGCATGTGGCATGCTGGGATTTGTAGTTTTCAGCACAGCAAGAAACAGGAAATAGAAGCAAAGATAGGAAAACAAAGTGGGGGATAAAAAGACAACAAAGAACGGAAATAGAGGCTAAACAACAAGAATAGAAATGAAAAAACAAATAGGGTAAGTCAAAAACAGAAAAACACGTTGACCACCGGAGTACCCCTTTAAGGGCTTCTCTGAGCTGATCAAACTTCCTAAAGTTCATTGTTTTTGTGGCCCCTCGAGAGATTCCCTTATTGAAGAATAAGTTATAATGTATTACCCGTATTTATCAGCGTATAACACGCACCCCCAATTTTAACAGGGAAATTTAAGTAAAAAAAAAATAAAATGTAAAATAAAAGACTTGGACTAAATGCCACATCATCCCCCCAACTTTCTTCTGCACCTCAGTTTGGTCCTGTCCCCTCCAGTGCCACATCATTCCTTCCCTTTTATCAGTCCCTGTGCCACATTTACCCCTCTCATTGCCACCCCCCATGTCTCATCATCACCCCATGTCTCAAAATTTCCTCCTGTCATAGACCACCACTAGCCATACAGACATAAAGCCTTTAGTGCCTCCCCCACCATAATTTCCCCGTCTCATCATCCACCACCCTTTCATCATGCCCCCTATCATCCCCCCCCATGTCTCATCATGCCCCCCCTCTCATCATTTCCCCGTCTCATCATGCCCCCATCATTCCCCCCCACCCTGTCTCATCATGCCCCCCCTCTCATCATTTCCCCGTCTCATCATGCCCCCCATCATTCCCCCCCTCATCATCCCCCCACCCTGTCTCATCATGCCCGCCCTCATCATTTCCCCCTGTCTCATCATGCCCCCCATCATTCCCCCCTTTCCCAATGCTTTTCATAGTTTTTTTTATTTTCCTTACCTGGCTGCGCTTCGGCAGGCAGGCAGTCTTGCGGGCTGCGGTCAGTGAAGCAGATAAATGACGTCCTCTCCCGGCTTCTCTGCGCGGCATCAGGGACATCACTCTTCATTTCCTGCAGTCAGAGTTCAGAGTGCGGTGACTACAGAAAATTAAAAGTGATGTCACTGATGCCGCGCAGAGAAGTTATTTTCCACGGTATTTACTAAGGTTTCCCTACATTTTCCACTTTCCCTACACTTTGCTTTTTTTACACGTGCTCTGATCTGTCTGGTTTTCCTCAGCTCAAATCCACCACATTTTATGTGGAAACCTTAGCAAATATGTTGTTTTTTTGTGAAAATGTCAGGAACACGCCCCTTTTTAAAGACCACGCCCCCTTTTCCAGACCCTTTTCGGGTTTTCAAAGCAAAATGGAGAGTTAGTCCGGGTTTTTTCAATTCTGGTGCACATTCTGGCGCAAAATCTGGCGCAGACAGAATTTCTGGCGCACAACCCAACAAAACATGTCAGGTTTGCAATAGTAAATGAGGGCCATTGTGTGAGCTTCCGGTAGGAGAAAGTGGGCGTTCCCCAGCAGGTGCAATGTCACTGATACCTGTGAGACCTGTGCCTTGCCATGCCCCACACCCACTTCCTGAGTTTGGACTTCTGTAAGTCCAGGAGGAGACCAAACTAACTGTTTCACTTGCACAAGGAACAGAACAGAGCCACCTACAGGAGGTTTTTTCAATCACATTAAAAACATATAAAAAGGTTGAGAATTTCAACAGCAAGTAAATAGCAAAGTGTCTTATAATTACATAAAGAACAATATATTAAAAGGTTAGTTTGGTGACAGGTACTCTTTAACCCCTTGCCGTAAATGGACGTTCATTAACGTCCATCTGCGGCTCCCGATGTATGACGCATGCTCAGCAGGTGAGAGCGCATCATACCCGGTGGGTCCCGGTTTCTATAGGCAACCAGGACCCACGGCTAATGCCGGACATCGCCGATCGGGCTGATGTCCGGCAATAACCCTTTAATTAACTCTAAAACAAAAGTAAATATTGCCGGTATGCTCAGTGGTGCTGTTCGGGACCGCCGCACTGATATTGCAGCGTCCCAAACAGCTTGCAGGACAGAAGGAGGATGCCTACCTGCCTCCTCACTGTCTGATCGCCGAATGACTGCTCTGTGCCTGAGATCCAGGCAGGAGGAGTCGAGCGGCGATAACACTGATCAATGCCATGCTATTGCATGGCTGTGATCAGTGTAGGTGATCAGTGTGCACAATGTTAATAGTCCCCTATGGGGGCTATAACATTGCAAAAAAGTGAACCCCTTCCCTAATAAAAGTTTGAATCACCCCCCTTTTCTCATAAAAAAAAAAAAACTTTTAACCTCTTAACGACATATCGGTCGGTCCCGGCGACTATCAACGGCCAGGACCTGCGGCTAATACAGGACATCACCGATCGCAGTGATGCCCTGTATTAACCCTTCAGATGCGGCGATCAAAGCTGACCGCCGCGTCTGAAGTGAAAGTAACTCAGCTGCTCAGTCGGGCTGTTTGGGACTGCCGCGGTGAAATCACGGCATCCCGAACAGCTTACAGGACACCGGGAGGGCCCTTACCTGCCTCCCCAGTGTCCGATCGATGAATGACTGCTATGTGCCTGAGATCCAGGCAAGATGCGAGTTCTGTGCCCATGGCAGAGGTCATCGATTGGAAAACTCGGACACTTCTCTGGCGCTCGCAGGATCCGTGTTAGTGGTCAATCAGGTAAGAGACTTCAAGTGTGATAAAGAATTCAGTCTTTATTGCTTCATAAAGGACAGACAACGCGTTTCGAGGGATCACCCCTCTTCCTCAGGTCATGGGTCATGAGATCCAGGCAGGAGCAGTCAAGTGCCGATAACACTGATCACAGGCGTGTTAATACACGCCAGTGATAAGCATGAGAGATCAGTGTGTGCAGTGTTATAGGTCCCTATGGGACCTATAACACTGAAAAAAAAAAGTTTAAAAAAAGTGTTAATAAAGGTCATTTAACCCCTTCCCTAATAAAAGTTTGAATCACCCCCCTTTTCTCTTAAAAAAAATAGAACAGTGTATCGCCGCATGCGTAAATCTCCGAACTATAAAAATATATCATTAATTAAACCGCACGGTCAATGGCGTACGCGCAAAAAAATTCCAAAGACCAAAAAAGAGTATTTTTGGACACTTTTTATATAATAAAAAAATGAATAAAAAGTGATCAAAAAGTTCGATCAAAACAAAAATCATACCGATAAAAACTTCAGATCAAGGCGCAAAAAATTAGTCCTCATACCGCCCTGTACGTGGAAAAATAAAAAAGTTATAGGGGTCAGAAGATGATATTTTTAAACATATAAATTTTCCTGCATGTAGTTATGATTTTTTCCAGAAGTCCGACAAAATCAAGCCTATATAAGTAGGGTATCATTTTAACTGTATGGACCTATAGAATAATGATAAGGTGTCATTTTAACCGAAATATGCACTGCGTAGAAACGGAAGCCCCCAAAAGTTACAAAATGGCGTTTTTTCTTACATTTTTATGGCACAATGATTTTTTTTTTCCGTTTCGCCGTGAATTTTTGGGTAAAATGGCTAATGTCACTGCAAAGTAGAATTGGTGATGCAAAAAATAAGCCATAATATGGATTTTTAGGTGGAAAATTGAAAGGGTTATGATTTTTAAAAGGTAAGGAGGAAAAAACGAAAGTGCAAAAACTGAAAAACCCTGAGTCCTTAAGGGGTTAAATAAAAATAAACATGTGGCATTGCCGCGTGTGTAAATGTCCAAACTATAAAAATATATCATTAATTAAACAGCGCGGTCAATGGCGTACACGTTAAAAAATTCCTAAGTCCAAAATAGCTTATTTTTGGTCACTTTTTACACCATAAAAAAATGAGTAAAAAGTGTTCAAAAAGTCCGATCTAAACAAAAATGGTACCGATAAAAACGCCAGATCATGGCGCAAAAAAAATGAGCCCTCATACCGCCCCTTATATGGAAAAATAACAAAAGTAATCGGGGTCAGAAGAGGATATTTTTCAACGTATTTATATTGGTGCATGTAGTTATAATTTTTTTTTTTGTAGTAGAATAAAATCAAACCTATATAAATTGGATATCTTTGTGACCGTATGGACCTACAGAATAAATATCAGGTGCAATTTTTACCAAAAACTTCACTGCGTAAAAATGGAAGCAGCTAAAAATGACAATTTTTTTTTCTTTTCAATTTTACCCCACAAATCATTTTTTTCTGGTTTTGCCGTAGATCTTATAGTGAAATTATTGATGGTATTTATAAACTAAAATTGTTGGCGCAAAGAACAAGCCAGGAATGGATTTTTATTTTTTAGGTGAAAAATTGAAGGGGTTATAATTTTTAGAAGGTGAGGAGGAAAAAACAAAAGTGCAAATAGGAAAAATCGCGGGGAAGGTGTTAATAAAGCCAGCACTCGCATTTTGTGGGATTAGAGTTGTGGGCGTCTATTGATTAGTGGAACAAAGCCCACCGATCAGTGACTTCTCTAGAACACGGCTGCTTTGCAGTAGCTACAATAAAAGCAGCGCCACCTATGTGTCACATCGAGTACATTCCGCTTCCTCTCTTGACAGCACTTCCGTATAGTGACGGCTCCAGCGCTCCCTGCCCTACATTTTCCTGTGCCATCGCCCGCTGTGTGTAGATATGACTGGGATATATTATGGACTAAGGTCGTAAACCTGCTGGTGCTCTCCCCGCCTGACACTACAACCCCCGTACAGCAGGGCGGAGGCCTGACTGCAGCCTCTCTGTAAAGTGTCCTTCAGACGTTTGGCCGTTGCTTCTCTGCGCCCGTCTTCTAAACTCCGATGCAAGTAATAAGAATGTCTATGGCTCGCCGCGTCCTTGTGTTCGTATTGCGGACACTGTCCCGCTTGCTGCTAGCCGTCATCCGCTTGGTATCCTTCTTCTCCCCGAAGCCTCCATGCTTGTCTCCTCCGCAGGACCCCTTACTGCTCATCCCCGCCTCTGTCCTGGCAGAGAAGATACGGCGCGGAAAGGTGAGGACCCTCATTGTAGACCACGTGAACAACCCGTTGTCTTGGTACTTGGTGGTCATGTGGCTTCTCTGCCTCAGTGTTGGCCAATGTTTCCCAACCAGGGTGCCTCCAGCTGTTGCAAAACTACAACTCCCAGCATGCCTGGACAGCCGAAGGCTGGGAGTTGTAGTTTTGCAACAGCTGGAGGCACCCTGGTTGCGAAACACTGGGTACTCGTATACAACTTCAGTACGATGTTAGGTGTCAATTGGAGATGAGCGAACTTCCAGTAAATTCGATTTGTCACAAACTTCTCGGCTCGGCAGTTGATGACTTATCCTGCATAAATGAGTTCAGCTTTCAGGTGCTCCGGTGGGCTGGAAAAGGTGGATACATTCCTAGGAAAGAGTCTCCTAGGACTGTATCCACCTTTTCCAGCCCACGGGAGCACCTGAAAGCTGAACTTATTTATGCAGGAAAAGAAATCAACTGCCGAGCCGAGAAGTTTGTGACGAATCGAATTTACTGTAAGTTCGCTCATCTCTAGTGTCAATCTCCATTCGCTTTTTGGCTGTGAAAGTCATGAGGTTTGTACTGGATCTGTTGTAGGACTATAGGTTATATCTATTCTTCTGTCCTTATCACAGCAACGATAGTGCTGCCTGCTGTGCAAACCTTACAGGGATTTAGGGGGGGGGGGGTCAGAAAAAAAATAGCGGTTTCTTTTTTTTTCTAGAAACAAGCGCCTCACACGTCCTCAGTTCTTGTGTGGTTTTTGCAGCAAATTTTCAAGCTATAATTCTATACACCACCGGAAAACAAGTGTGGCGTTGTCTTTGGTAGTAGTGTTAGGCATTAATATTCGCAATACGAATATTTATCGCGTATATCGCTTATTCGCGAATATCGCGCAAAATATTCGCAATTAGGAACATTTGCATTTTTTCTTCACAGTATACATCACAGTGATCATTCCTCCCTGCTTCCAGCTTGTGGTGTAAACAAGGCTCCAATACTAGTTACTGTGTCAGAACGGCCAGCGCCCGAAAATTCGCATATGCGAATTTTCGGGCATATTGATCCCTCCTTTCTTTGAGCTCTTTTAATCACGCGATATTGCGCATGCAAATTTTATGGTGAATGCGCATGCAAATTTTTTGGCACATAGTTAAAAAAGGCTGCGAATATGACGAATATTCGTCCATATATTCGCGAATTCGAATATGGCCTATGCCGCTCAACACTATATTGTTTGATCCTAGATGACCCCTTTTATCTATGCTACCGTCTACAAGCTAGCTTCACATTATACTTGGGTCATACATACTGCCGTTGGATTTGCTAGATCCAATAAGGGCGCATTCAAGTCATGTGATTAAATACAATTTACATTACAGTAATGAAAAAAGAGCAAATTCAATTTCAATCTGTTTTTTAAATTGGGACCAAAAATAAAGTGTGTGTTGGATACAATTTGTTAATGAAGGTAAAAGTATACAATTCTTTACAAGGATATAATCGTGTGAACAAGACCTAAAAATAGTTATAAGAATTATGTGAATGCTCCCTGAGAGGGGCTCACTTTTTTAAAATTGGATTAGATGACATTTACTCAAATTTGCAACCTTTTGCATGCCAAAAACTGGGGTTTATACAACTGTAGTGACCAGGACACTGTCACCATAGTGAGATATACTGTTACAGAAAGTTTTTAAATTATACATAAAAATTGAAAAGAAATCCCCCATCTTAACCCCTTAAGGACCAAGCCCATTTTGGCCTTAAAGGGGTTAAGCGCTGCACGCATGCGCTAGAATGTTTCCCCTGCTCTCACAATCTGAGAGAGCGCTGTGCTCACGTGACTGGTGACTCCACGTCACTAGAATGTGGAGTTGAGGACTAAGAATATTCAAATAGCAGGGTCGGGATTAGTAGGTGACAGAGGGAGATAGAAGCAGCTAGCCGGGGGGGGGGGGGGGGGCCCTCCCATAGACTTGCAGTAAGGGGGGCCTCCCATAGACTTGCAGTAAGGGGGCGCAGCTGTGACGGCACAATGCTCCGGCCCCTGTATCGCCCATCATTACGCACAGAGCGAGTTTACTCTGTGCAGTGATGACAGCGGGGTGCTGCAGTGGAGATCGTGGGGATCCTCAGGGATGCAATGACGGGCGATACAGGGGCTGGAGCATCGTGCCATTACAGCTCGCCCCCCCCCCCCCCCGGCCGCTTCTATCTCCCTCTGTCACCTACTAATCCCGACCCTGCTATTTGAATATTCTTAGTCTTCAACTCCACATCCTAGTGACGTGGAGTCACCAGTCACGTGAGCGTAGCGCTCTCTTGTCAGATTGTGAGAGCAGGGGAAACATTCTAGCGCATGCGCTCTGCCGAGAGAGCGCTGCGCTCACGCTTCTACTGCGCATTTCCCTCAATACAGCCAGGTAACTTCCGAAGATGATATCTCAGGACCTACTGGACCATTTTCAGTAAGTGACCCCTCTATGGAATCCTGTTCACCCACACTATAACCCAGTTTAGTTGGTTTAGTGTGGGTAACAGGCTAACAATTTTGCTTAAAATTTTTTGGGGGTATATGTAGTGACCAAAAATGAGCGATTTCAGACTTTGGTATTTTTTTACATTTACGCCATCGCCCATGCGGTTTAACTAACCTTATATTTTAAGAGTTCGGACATATACGCACGTGGTGGTACAACATAAGATTTTGTTTATTTTTTATTTACATTATTTTATTTTAAAAAATTGGAAAAGGGGGGTGATTCATTTTTTGGCTCAGCATTGATCAGTGTTATCGGTGCTCTGCTGCTCTAGCCTGCTATGGCTGGCTGGGGACATCAGAGACTGAACAGATGGCAAGGAGGCAGGTAAGGGCCCTCCTGCTGTCCACTCAGCTGATTCGGACCCGCAATTTTGCCAAGGTTGTCCCAATCAGCTCCACTGAGCTAACTGGCATGTTAACTCCTGCATTTAGACGCCACAATCAACTGTGATTGCAGCGTCTAAAGGATTAATGCTGGGCATCCGCCCGATTGGTTATGTTCGGTATTAACCGTGGGTAAACGGTACTGGGACCAGGGCGTACAGGTACGCCCTCGGTCCTTAACCCCTTAACGACCAAGGACGTATATTTACGGGGGGAGGAGGGGTGTCACATGTATTACCGGGTCGTCCAGGCATGTAACTGAAACCGGGATCCGGGCTATTAGCTATTAACCCTTTTAGATGCGATGTTAAAAGTTGAACGCCACGTCTAAAACAAAAGTAAAAGCTTCCCGATTGCTCAGTGGGGCTGATCGGGACCACCGCAGTGAAAATGCGGTTTCCCGATCAGCTAGGACGCAAGCGGAGGTCCTCTTACCTTCCACCGACGTGTCCTTTCTGCGATTGATTGCTCCAAGCCTGAGATATCGACCGCCAATAGTTTGTATAAGTGTTATATTAAAAAAAAAAGTTAATAAATGTGATTTAACCCTTTCCCTAATAAGTCCAAATCACCCCCCTTTTCCCATAAAAAAAAACCCATGTAAATAAATATAAACATATGTGGTATCGCCACGTGCGTAAATGTCCGAACTATAAAAATATATTATTAATTAAACCGCACGGTCAATGGCGTACGCGCAAAAAAATTCTAAAGCAACGTATTTTTGTCACTTTTAATATCATGAAAAAATGAATAAAAAGTGATCAAAAAGTCCGATCAATACAATTGTACCACTAAAAACTTCAGATCACATTGCAAAACATGAGCCCTCATACCGCCCCATACGCGGTAAAATAAAAAAGTTATAGGGGTCAGAATATGACAATTTTAAACATATACATTTTCCTGCATGTAGTTATGAGTTTTTTTTCCAGAAGTACGACAAAATCAAACCCATATAAGTAGGGTATCATTTTAATTGTATGGACCTACAGAATAAAGAGAAGGTGTCATTTTTACCAAAAAATGTACTGCGTAGAAACGGAAGCCCCCCAAAAAATTACAAAACTGCATTTTTTTTTATTTTGTCGCACAATGATTTTTTTTTTCCATTTTGACGTCGATTTTTGGGTAAAATGACTGATGTCATTACAAAGTAGAATTGGTGGCGCAAAAAATTACCCATCGTATGGATTTTTAGGTGCAAAATTGAAAGGGTTATGATTTTTAAAAGGAAAGGAGGAAAAATGAAAGTGGAAAAATCCTCCGTCTCCACGGGGTTGGGGACGGACCAATTTTTTACCTTAAGGACCGGGGGTTTTTCCGTTTTTGCATTTTCGTTTTTTGCTCCTTGCCTTTAAAAAATCATAACTCTTTCAAATTTGCACCTAAAAATCCATATGATGGCTTATTTTTTGCGCCACCAATTCTACTTTGTAATGACGTCAGTCATTTTGCCCAAAAATCTACGGTGAAGCGGGAAAAAAAATCATTGTGCGACAAAATTGAAAGAAAAACGCTGTTTTGTAACTTTTGGGGGCTTCAGTTTCTACGTAGTACATTTTTCGGTAAAAATGACACCTTATCTTTATTCTGTAGGTCCATACGATTAAAATGATACCCTCTTTATATAGGTTTGATTTTGTCGGACTTCTGGAAAAAATCATAACTACATGCAGGAAAATTAATACGTTTAAAATTGTCATCTTCTGACCCCTATAACTTTTTTATTTTTCCGTGTATGGGGCGGTATGAGGGCTCATTTTTTGCGCCGTGATCTGAAGTTTTTAACGGTACCATTTTTGCATTGATAGGACTTTTTATTCATTTTTAAATTATATAAAAAGTGACCAAAAATGCACTATTTTGGACTTTGGAATTTTTTTGTGCGCACGCCATTGACCGAGCGGTTTAATTAATGATATATTTTTATAATTCGGACATTTCCGCACGCGGTGATACCATATATGTTTATTTTTATTTTTATTTACACTGTTTTTTTTATTTTTTTATTGGAAAAGGGGGCTGATTCAAACTTTTAATAGGGGAGGAGTTAAATGATCTTTATTCACTTTTTTTTTTTCACTTTTTTTTTTTTTTTTTTGCAGTGTTATAGGTCCCATAGGGACCTATAACACTGCACACACTGATCTTCTATGTTGATCACTGGTTTCTCATAAGAAACCAGTGCTCAACGATTCTGCCGCATGACTGCTCATGCCTGGATCTCAGGCACTGAGCAGTCATTCGGCGATCGGACAGCGAGGAGGCAGGAAGGGACCCTCCCGCTGTCCTGTCAGCTGTTCGGAATGCCGCGATTAGCCGCGGCTATCCCGAACAGCCCGACTGAGCTAGCCGGGAACTTTCACTTTCACTTTTAGCTGCGCGGCTCAGATCTGAGCGCGCGGCTAAAGGGTTAATAGCGCGCGGCGCCGCGATCGGCGCTGCACGCTATTAGAGGCGGGTCCCGGCTTCACTATGACGCCGGGCCCGCCGTGATATGACGCGGGGTTACTGTGTAACCCCGCGTTATATCAGAAGAGCAGGACCAAGGACGTACCGGTACGTCCTTGGTCCTTAAGGGGTTAAAGGGGTACTCCGGTGAAAACCTTTTTTCTTTTAAATCAACTGGTGGCAGAAAGTTAAACATATTTGTAAATTACTTCTATTAAAAAATCTTAATCCTTCCTGTACTTATTAGCTTCTGAATACTACAGAGGAAATTCTTTTCTTTTTGGAATGCCCTCTGATGACATCACGAGCAGCACAGTTCTCTCTGCTGACGTTATTATAATAATAATAACACTTTTATTGTTGTCCTTAGTGGGATTTGAACCCTAGTCCCCAGCACTGCAAGGCAGCAGTGCTAACCACTGAGCCACCATGCTGCCCTTAGCATACATCTGCTATGCATGGTTGCTAAAATGACAGATGTCAGAAGAGAGCACTGTGCTCGTGATGTCATCAGTGTTCCAAAAAGAAAGGAATTTCCTCTGTAGCATTCAGAAGCTAATAAGTACTGGAAGGATTAAGATTTTTTAATAGAAGTAATTTACAAATATGTTTAACTTTCTGCCACCAGTTGATTTAAAAGAAAAAAGGTTTTCACCGGAGTACCCATTTAATGACCAGGCTTGACTTGTCTCTTTAACCTCTTCAGGACATAGGGCGTATGGATACGCCCTGCATTCCGAGTCCTTAAGGACCAAGGGCGTATCCATACGCCCTTGGGAATTCATGTCCCCACCGCTAGCCGGTTGGGGACCGGAGCCGGATGCCTGCTGAAATCGTTCAGCAGGCATTCCGGCATATCGCCCAGGGGGGTCATTATGCCCCCCCCATGTCGGCGATCGCCGCAAATCGCTGGACAATTCAGTCCAGCGATCTGCGGCGATTAAGGGTCAATCGGGTCTCCAGTGACCCGGTATTACTGGCTGTTCGGGGCCGTCTCTGACGGCCCCGAACAGCCAGAGCCTGCAGTGGTGAGGTGGCACTGGTGCCACCTCACGATCGCCCTGATTCGTCGGCCGGATTACCGGCCGACCAATCAGGGCGCCTGCTGCGGGTGTCACTCCCGCACCCGCTCCGCCCCTCTTCCGGAGGACGTGAGCGGGTGCGGGACGTGCACCTCAGGTGCTGGGGACCCCGATCCCCGGCGTCAATGCTGGGATCGGGGCCCCAGGAGCAGCGGCGGCGACAGCGGGACTGACCTCATGCGGCTGGATCGTTGGAGGTGAGTGACAGCCTCCTGCTGTTGCTTAGCAACAGCTCCCAGCATGCAAAAAGGGCATGCTGGGAGCTGTAGTTATGCAACAACAGGAGGCAGACCACCACAACTCCCAGCATTCCCTTATGGGCATGCTGGGACTTATGGTTTTGCAACAGCTGGAGGCACATTTTTTCTATGGAAAAGTGTACCTTCAGCTGTTGTATAACTACAACTCCCAGCTTGCACAAACAGCTAAAGTGCATGCTGGGAGTTGTAGTGGTGCATCTGCTGGTTGCATAACTACAACTCCCAGCATGCCCGTTGGCTGTCGGTGACTGCTGAGAGTTGTAGTTTTGCAACAGCTGAAGGCACACTGGTTGTGAAACACTGAGTTTTTTTTTTTTTTTACCTAACTCAGTGTTTCAAGACCGGTGTGCCTCCAGCTGTTGCAAACTCCAACTCTCAGCAGTCAATGTACACCATCCACCGTAAATGCTGGGAGTTGTAGTTTTGCAACAGCTGGAGGCACACTGGTTGTGAAACACTGAGTTAGGTCACAAACTCAGTGATACATAACCAATGTGCCTACAGTTGTTGCAAAACTACAACTCTCAGCAGTCACCGACAGCCAACGGGCATGCTGGGAGTTGTAGTTATGCAACAGCTGGATCCCCCCCCCCCAATGTGAATGTACAGGGTACACTCACATGGGCGGAGGATTACAGTAAGTATCTGGCTGCAAGTTTGAGCTGCCGCAAACTTTCTGCTGCAGCTCAAACTGCCAGCGAGAAACTACTGTGAACCCCCGCCCGTGCGACTGTACCCTAAAAACACTACACTAACAAAAAATTAAATAAAAAGTAAAAAACACTACATATACACATACCCCTACACAGCCCCCCTCCCCTCCCCAATAAAAAAAACGTCTGGTACGCCACTGTTTCCAGAACGGAGCCTCCAGCTGTTGCAAAACAACAACTCCCAGTATTGTCGGACAGCCGTTGACTGTCCAGGCATGCTGGGAGTTTTGCAAGAGCTGGAGGCACTCTGTTTGGGAATCACTGGCGTAGAATTCCCCTATGTCCACCCCTATGCAAGTCCCTAATTTAGGCCTCAAATTGTGTTACAAATTTTGGGGGGTATTTTCTGCTTTTACCCTTTTTAAAAATGTAAAATTTTTGGGAAAACAAGCATTTTAGGTAAAAAAAATTTTTTTTTTTTACATATACAAAAGTCGTGAAACACCTGTGGGGTATAAAGGTTCACTTAACCCCTTGTTACGTTCCCCGAGGGGTCTAGTTTCCAAAATGGTATGCCATGTGTTTTTTTTTTTTTTTTTTTTTGCTGTCCTGGCACCATAGGGGCTTCCTAAATGCGGCATGCCCCCAGAGCAAAATTTGCTTTCAAAAAGCCAAATGTGACTCCTTCTCTTCCGAGACCTTTAGTGCGCCAGCAGAGCACTTTTCACCCCCATATGGGGTGTTTTCTGAATCGGGAGAAATTGGGCTTCAAATTTTTAGGGGTATTTTCTGCTATTACTCTTTTAAAAAATTAAACATTTTTGGGAAAACAAGCATTTTAGGTAAAAATTATTATTTTTTTTTTACATTTGCAAAAGTCGTGAAACACCTGTGGGGTATTAAGGTTTACTTTATCCCATGTTACATTCCCCGAGGGGTCTAGTTTCCAAAATGGTATGCCATGTGTTTTTTTTTTTTTGCTGTTCTGGCACCATAAGGGCTTCCTAAATGCAACATGCCCCCCAAAAACCATTTCAGAAAAACGTACTCTCCAAAATCCCCTTGTCGCTCCTTCCATTCTGAGCCCTCTACTGCGCCCGCTGAACACTTTACATAGACATATGAGGTATGTCCTTACTCGAGAGAAATTGGGCTACAAATACAAGTAAAAATTTTGTCCTTTTACCCCTTGTAAAAATTCAAAAATTGGGTCTACAAGAACATGTGAGTGTAAAAAATGAAGATTGTGAATTTTCTCCTTCACTTTGCTGCTATTCGTGTGAAACACCTAAAGGGTTAAAACGCTGACTGAATGTCATTTTGAATACTTTGGGGGTGTAGTTTTTATAATGGGGTCATTTATGGTTTCAACTAACGATGGTTCATTTGGAACGAATTACCATCATATGCTGAGGGACCACTGTATTCTATGTGTGGTCTGACTAGTTATTTGTACAGCGGTAGAATTATTTCCTTGTCGTGGGCATCTATGCCCCTACTGATGCACCCCATGATTTTATTTGCCTTGGCAGCAGCTGCCCGACACTGGTTCTTACAGCTAAGTTTACTATTAACTAAGACCCCTAAGTCCTTTTCCACGTCAGCCGTCCCAAGTGTTCTCCCATTTAATATATAACCCCGTCCCGGATTTTTCCTCCCCATGTGCATTACCTTACATTTATCAGTGTTAAACCTCATCTGCCACTTCTCAGCCCAAACCCCCAACCTATTCAGATCCATTTGTAAAAGTGCACTGTCCTCTATAGTGTTTACCGCTTTACAGAGTTTAGTATCATCTGCAGAGATTGCTACTTTACTATTCAACCCCTTTACAAGGTCATTAATGAATATATTAAATAGGACAGGACCCAAGACTGACCCCTGTGGTACCCCACTAGTAACAGCCACCCAATCAGAATAAATACCATTAATAACCACCCTCTGTTTCCTATCACTGAGCCAGTTACTTACCCACTTACACACATTCTCCCCCAGCCCGATCCTTCTCATTTTATGCACCAATCTTTTATGTGGCACCGTATCAAATGCTTTTGAAAAATCCATATATACGACATCCAGCGATTCCCCCTGGTCCAGTCTGCAGCTCACCAAAGCTCATAAAAGCTGATCAGGTTAGTTTGACAGGACAGATCCCTCATGAAGCTGATTTGGGGTCATACATTTATTATCAATATAATCCAAAAGAGTATCTCTTAGAAAAACCCCAAACAATTTACATACAACGGAGGTTAAACTAACAGGCCTATAAATCCCGGGGTCACCTTTTGTCCCATTTTTAAATATTGGCATCACATTTGCCATGCGCCAGTCCTGGGGAACAGTCCCTGTTACTATAATGAGTCCCTGAAAATTAAAAATAGAGGTCTGTCTATTACAATACTTAATTCCTTTAGAACTCGGGGGTGAATTCCATCTGGACCTGGTGATTTGCCTATTTAGATTTTTTGTACTTCTTCCTGGGTTAGGGTGGGTTCACACCACGTTTTTCAAGTATGTTTCCCGTATACGTTTTCATTATTGAAAACATATGGAACCGTATTGAAAATCGTATACATGGACAAATACCGTATTTATCGGCGTATAACACGCACTTTTTTGGCTAAAATTTTTAGCCTAAAGTCTATGTGCGTGTTATACGCCGATACACCCCAGGAAAGGCAGGGGGAGAGAGGCCGTCGCTGCCCGCTTCTCTCCCCCTGCCTTTCCTGGGGTCTAGAGCCCCGCTGCCGGCCCTTCTCTCCCCCTGGCTATTGGCGCCGCTGCCCGTTCTGTCCCCCTGACTATCGGTGCCGGCGCCCCATTGCCGGCGCCAATAGCCAGGGGGAGAGAAGCGGCACCGACAGCCAGGGGGAGAGAAGGGGCAGCGGCACCCATTGCCGGTGCCGCTGCCCCGTTGCCTCCCCCCATCCCCGGTGGCATAATTACCTGTTGCCGGGGTCGGGTCCGCGCTGCTTCAGGCCTCCAGCGTGCGTCCCCTGCGTCGTTGCTATGCGCTGCATGGCGCGGCGCATGACGTCAGTGCGCCGCGCCATGCAGTGCATAGCAACGACGCAGGGGACGCACGCTGGAGGCCTGAAGCAGCGCGGACCCGACCCCGGCAAAAGGTAATTATGCCACCGGGGATGGGGGGAGGCAACGGGGCAGCGGCGCCGGCAATGGGTGCCGCTGCCCCTTCTCTCCCCCTGGCTGTCGGCGCCGCTTCTCTCCCCCTGGCTATTGGCGCCGGCAATGGGGCGCCGGCACCGATAGTCAATGGGACAGAACGGGCAGCGGCGCCGATAGCCAGGGGGAGAGAAGGGCCGGCAGCAGGGCTCTAGACCCCAGGAAAGGCAGGGGGAGAGAAGCTGGCAGCGACGGCCTCTCTCCCCCTGCCTTTCCTGGGGGTTTACCGGGGTATACACGCGCACACACGCACCGTTATTTTACCATGGATATTTGGGTAAAAAACTTTTTTTACCCAAATATCCTTGGTAAAATGAGGGTGCGTGTTATAGGCCGGTGCATGGTATACCCCGATAAATACGGTAATTGAAAACCGTATTCACCCGGTTGCGTACGGTTTGCTTGCAATAGGTTTTCTCCCATACTCAAAACCGTAGTTGACCACGGTTTTGTCTCCAGTTTAAAAACCGTACTGCAACCGCATACGTTTTTTTAACTTGGACGTCAAACGGAAACGCACATGTATACGGTTCCATAGGGGAAACCGTATACGTATTTTACTGTGCACATGTGCATTTGCATCCTAAAGTCCCCACCCAAGTCCCCTCCCATTAAAAAACGCGGTCGACCACGTTTTTGCCTGCGGCCGGGAAACCGCATACGGCCAAAAACGCAGCCGACCGGAGGCTGCGGTTCACTCCAGTCGGCTCATAGACATGCATTAAATACGGTCCCATATACGGCTGAGTGTGGGCGCCGCGATTAAGCCCCGCCCCCCCTCCTCCCAGCCGTATACGGGAACCATAAGTACAAAACGTAGTGTGAACCTAGCCTTAAGCTGGGTTCACATCACGTTTTCTCCCATACGGGAGCGCATACGGCAGGGGGGAGCTAAAACCTCGTGCTCCCGTATGCCTTTCTATGCGCTCCCGTATGTAATTCATTTCAATGAGCCGGCCGGAGTGAAACGTTCGGTCCGTTCGGCTCTTTTTTGCGCCGTATGCACTTTTACAACCGGACCTAAAACCGTGGTTGACCACAGTTTTAGGTCGGGGGAAAAAGCGCATACAGCACAAAAATGAGCCAACCGGACCCAGCGTTTCACTCCGGCCGGCTCAGTGAAATGAATTACATACGGGAGCGCATAGAAAGGCATACAGGAGCGCAAGGTTTTAGCTCCCCCCTGCCGAATGCGCTCCTTTATGGGAGAAAACGTGATGTGAACCAGCCCTAAGACAGGTGACCTGTACTGGGGAGTTAACCTTATATCGCGCGGTATTTCACCTGCCATTTCATTTTCCTCGGTGAATACAGTGGAGAAGAACTTGTTTAGTACATTTGCTTTTTTCTGATCCCCGTCTATAATTTCTTCCTCATAGTATGGTGGTAATATGTATGGTAATTTTATTCCTCCTTATATACTGGTTTTAATGCTTATAATTGTCCTCTTCTATAAGACTTCAACTTATGTGACTTATTTTTAGCTCTGTGCTCTGTAGTTTTTATGGGTATCATTTTTGTTTTGATGGGACTCTTTGATCACTTTTAATAAACTTTTCTGGTATATGAAAAAGAAATCAGCTATTTTTGACCAGAAATCTGATATTTTTTTATGTTTACACCATTCACCATGCCGTGTCATTAACCTGTTAAGTACCCAGGGCGTACCTGTCATAACGGGTCTGGCCCGGCACCTAGCAACGGCCGGGACCCGCTGCTAATAGTGCGCGGCACTGATCGCGGTGCCACGCGCTATTAACCTTTTAGACGCGGCATTCAAAGTTGAACGCCGCGTCTAAAGTGAAAGTAAATCTATGCCGGTTATCTCAGGGGGCTGTTCGGGATCGCCTCAGCGACATCGCAGCATCCCGAACAGCTTACAGGACAGCCGGAGGGTCCCTACCTGCCTCCTCGCTGTCCGATTGCCGAATGACTGCTCAGTGCCTGAGATCCTGGCATGAGCAGTCAAGCTGCAGAATCATTGATCCATGGTTTCCTATGAGAAACCATTGAACAATGTAAAAGATCAGTGTGTGCAGTGTTATAGCCCCCTGTGGGATCTATAACACTGCAAAAAAATGTGAAAAAAGTGAATAAAGATCATTTAACCCCTCCCCTAATAAAAGTTTGAATCACCCCCCTTTTCCCATAAAAAAAAAAATGTGTAAATAAAAATAAACATATGTGGTATCGCCGCATGCGCATATGTCCGAATTATAAAAATACATAATTAATTAAACCGCACGGTCAATGGCGTACGTGCAAAAAAAATCCAAGGTCCAAAATAGTGTCTTTTTTGGTCACTTTTTATATCATGAAAAAATTTATAAAAAGTCCGATCAATATAATGGTACCGCTAAAAACTTCACATCACGGCGCAAAAAATAAGCCCTCAAACCGCCCCATACGTGGAAAAAGAAAAAAGTTATAGGGGTCAGGAGATGACAATTTTAAACATATACATTTTCCTGCATGTAGTTCTGATTTTTTCCAGAAGTACGACAAAATAAAACCTATATAAGTAGGGTATAATTTTAATCGGATGGACCTACAGAATAAAGATAAGGTGTCATTTTTACCAAAAAATCTAATGTGTAGAAACGGAAGCCCCCAAAAATTTACAAAATAGTGTTGGTTTTTTTTTTTTCAATTTTGTCTCACAATGATTTTTTTTCTGTTTCGCTGTAAATTTGTCATTACAAAGTAGAATTGGTGATGCTAAAAATAAGCCATCATATGGATTTTTAGGTGCAAAAATGAAAGAGTTATGATTTTTTAAAGGTAAGGAGGAAAAAACAAAAATGCAAAAACGGAAAACCCCCGGGTCCTTAAGGGGTTAAGGTACCTGTGATGAGGAGCCTGTATTGTCATGCAAAATTAAGTGGTTCTGCCCTTTTTGGTCCCTCCCTTTCTATGGCTAAGCCTTTTGCAAAGCCACACCCAGTTACAATGCTATCCCACACCCAGATACAATGCTATAGTAACACAGTAACATAGTTAATAAGGTTGAAAAAAGACCAGAGTCCATCAAGTTCAACCTATATCTCTAATGAGTCCCTACTGAGTTGATCCAGAGTAAGGAAAAAACACTCATACTAGAGGTAAAAAATTCCTTCCCGACTCCAAATACGGCAGTCAGAATAAATCCCTGGATCAACGTTCTGTCCCTATAAATCTAGTATACATAACCAGCAATGTTATTACTCTCCAAGAATGCATCCAGACCCATTTTGAACTCTTTTGCAAAGTTCACCATGAACACCTCCTCAGGTAGAGAATTTCACAGTCTCACTGCTCTTACAGTAAAGAACCCCCATCTGTGCTGGTGTAGAAACCTTCTTTCATCTAAACGTAGAGGATGCCCCCTTGTTATAAATACAGTCCTGGGTATAAATAGATCATGGGAGAGATCTCCCCTGATATATTTATACATAGTTATTAGGTCTCCCCTAAGCCTTCTTTTTTCTAAACTAAATAACCCTAATTCTTATAATCTTTCTGGGTATTGTAGTCCTCCCATTCCCCATATTACTCTGGTTGCCCGTCTTTGAACCCTCTCCAGCTCCACTGTATCTTTCTTTTATTACTGGTGCCCAGTACTGTACACAGTATTCTATGTGTGGTCTGACTAGGGATTTGTACAGCGGTAGAATTATTTCCTTGTCGTGGGCATCTATGCCCCTATTGATGCACCCCATGATTTTACTAGCCTTGGCAGCAGCTGCCCGACACTTGTCACTACAACTAAATTTACTGTTAACTAAGACACCTAAGTCCTTTTCCATGTCAGTTGTCCCAAGTGTTCTACCATTTAATACATAACCCCAGCCAGGATTTTTCCTCCCCATGTGCATTACCTTACATATATCAGTGTTGAACCTCATTTGCCACTTCCCAGCCCAAACCTCCAACCTATCCAGATCCATTTGTAACAGTGCACTGTCCTCTATAATGTTTACCGCTTTAGAGAGTTTAGTATCATCTGCAAAGATTGTTACTTTACTATTCAACCCCTCTACAAGGTCATTAATAAATATATTAAACAGAACAGGACCCAAGACGGACCCCTGTGGTACCCCACTAGGAACAGTCATCCAATCAGAATAAGTACCATTAATAACCACCCTCTGTTTCCTATCACTGAGCCAGTTACTTACCCACTTACACACATTCTCCCCCAGCCCCCTACTTCTCATTTTATGCACCATCCTTTTATGAGGCACCGTATCAAAAGCTTTGGAAAAATCCAGATATACGACATCCAGTGATTGCCCCTGGTCCAGTATGGAGCTCACCTCCTCATAAAAGCTGATCAGGTTAGTTTGACAGGACCGATCCTTCATAATCCATGCTGATATGGAGTCATACATTTATTTGTATCAAGATATTCCAAAATAGCATCTCTTAGAAAACCCTCAAACATTTTACATACAACGGAGGTTAAACTAACAGGCCTATAATTCCCTGGGTCACCTTTTGTTCCCTTTTTAAATATTGGTACCACATTTTTTTGACTATATGGCATCTTCTTTGTAAGTTTTGTTTTTTTGCAATATACATGTGTTTTGGGAGCATGTATGTGTTTTGCTTACCTTTTTGTTGGGCAGGAAGTTCTGTAGTTCAGAGGGTTTTCTTTTACTGTTGTCCACAGTTCTGAGTCTGTTGTGGACAAGATGTCACAGATTTTTTTTTTCTCTGTCTGCATGAGAAAAATAAGCCACGCCCCCTTATCTCATCCAGCTGAGTACACAGCTCCTCACCTCCCCACCCCCCTTCTCTGTATTCTAAGGACGCAGGTCTGCACAGGAGAAGGACCTCACAGATAAGATAAGTGTTATCTGAAGGGGAGGATGATAAGGTGCACGGGCTGGGGATGTATAGACTGCAGGGGAATAAATCTCATTCTGGGAATGATCTTTATATGTGAAGGGGGAGGGGGGGACTCCTGAATGACACATGCTGGGAGTTGTAGTCCCTGTTGTCTGTGTGTGTATACTAGTGTTTACAAACCAGTGTGCCTCCAGCTGTTGCAAAACTACAACTCTCAGCATGCCCTGACAGACTTTGGGCATGCTGAGAGTTGTAGATTTGCAACAGCAGGAAGCACACTGGTTGGGAAACACTGTTCTAGCCTATCCAGCATACACATCATGTTACAACTCCTAGCATGCCCAAAGGCTGTCAGGGCATGCTGGGAGTTGTAGTTCTGCAACACCTGGAGGCACCCTGGTAGGGAAACACTGGTGTATGCCCTACAGAGGTGTGGTGAACTACAACCTCCAAGAGACTACAAAGGCAGCATGCTGGTGTTATACCACAGACTGAAGACTCCTGAATGACACATGCTGGAAGTTGTAGTCCCTTTTGTGTGTGTATGGCAATGTATCCCAACCAAGGCTGATTTACATTAGTGGGCCGACCCAGGAAAATAGTAGGATGGGTAAAGGGCGGAACAAACAAACAAAAAAAAAGGAGCCACCCCAAACCAGCAAGGCATGTGGCATGCTGGGATTTGTAGTTTTCAGCACAGCAAGAAACAGGAAATAGAAGCAAAGATAGGAAAACAAAGTGGGGGATAAAAAGACAACAAAGAACGGAAATAGAGGCTAAACAACAAGAATAGAAATGAAAAAACAAATAGGGTAAGTCAAAAACAGAAAAACACGTTGACCACCGGAGTACCCCTTTAAGGGCTTCTCTGAGCTGATCAAACTTCCTAAAGTTCATTGTTTTTGTGGCCCCTCGAGAGATTCCCTTATTGAAGAATAAGTTATAATGTATTACCCGTATTTATCAGCGTATAACACGCACCCCCAATTTTAACAGGGAAATTTAAGTAAAAAAAAAATAAAATGTAAAATAAAAGACTTGGACTAAATGCCACATCATCCCCCCAACTTTCTTCTGCACCTCAGTTTGGTCCTGTCCCCTCCAGTGCCACATCATTCCTTCCCTTTTATCAGTCCCTGTGCCACATTTACCCCTCTCATTGCCACCCCCCATGTCTCATCATCACCCCATGTCTCAAAATTTCCTCCTGTCATAGACCACCACTAGCCATACAGACATAAAGCCTTTAGTGCCTCCCCCACCATAATTTCCCCGTCTCATCATCCACCACCCTTTCATCATGCCCCCTATCATCCCCCCCCATGTCTCATCATGCCCCCCCTCTCATCATTTCCCCGTCTCATCATGCCCCCATCATTCCCCCCCACCCTGTCTCATCATGCCCCCCCTCTCATCATTTCCCCGTCTCATCATGCCCCCCATCATTCCCCCCCTCATCATCCCCCCACCCTGTCTCATCATGCCCGCCCTCATCATTTCCCCCTGTCTCATCATGCCCCCCATCATTCCCCCCTTTCCCAATGCTTTTCATAGTTTTTTTTATTTTCCTTACCTGGCTGCGCTTCGGCAGGCAGGCAGTCTTGCGGGCTGCGGTCAGTGAAGCAGATAAATGACGTCCTCTCCCGGCTTCTCTGCGCGGCATCAGGGACATCACTCTTCATTTCCTGCAGTCAGAGTTCAGAGTGCGGTGACTACAGAAAATTAAAAGTGATGTCACTGATGCCGCGCAGAGAAGTTATTTTCCACGGTATTTACTAAGGTTTCCCTACATTTTCCACTTTCCCTACACTTTGCTTTTTTTACACGTGCTCTGATCTGTCTGGTTTTCCTCAGCTCAAATCCACCACATTTTATGTGGAAACCTTAGCAAATATGTTGTTTTTTTGTGAAAATGTCAGGAACACGCCCCTTTTTAAAGACCACGCCCCCTTTTCCAGACCCTTTTCGGGTTTTCAAAGCAAAATGGAGAGTTAGTCCGGGTTTTTTCAATTCTGGTGCACATTCTGGCGCAAAATCTGGCGCAGACAGAATTTCTGGCGCACAACCCAACAAAACATGTCAGGTTTGCAATAGTAAATGAGGGCCATTGTGTGAGCTTCCGGTAGGAGAAAGTGGGCGTTCCCCAGCAGGTGCAATGTCACTGATACCTGTGAGACCTGTGCCTTGCCATGCCCCACACCCACTTCCTGAGTTTGGACTTCTGTAAGTCCAGGAGGAGACCAAACTAACTGTTTCACTTGCACAAGGAACAGAACAGAGCCACCTACAGGAGGTTTTTTCAATCACATTAAAAACATATAAAAAGGTTGAGAATTTCAACAGCAAGTAAATAGCAAAGTGTCTTATAATTACATAAAGAACAATATATTAAAAGGTTAGTTTGGTGACAGGTACTCTTTAACCCCTTGCCGTAAATGGACGTTCATTAACGTCCATCTGCGGCTCCCGATGTATGACGCATGCTCAGCAGGTGAGAGCGCATCATACCCGGTGGGTCCCGGTTTCTATAGGCAACCAGGACCCACGGCTAATGCCGGACATCGCCGATCGGGCTGATGTCCGGCAATAACCCTTTAATTAACTCTAAAACAAAAGTAAATATTGCCGGTATGCTCAGTGGTGCTGTTCGGGACCGCCGCACTGATATTGCAGCGTCCCAAACAGCTTGCAGGACAGAAGGAGGATGCCTACCTGCCTCCTCACTGTCTGATCGCCGAATGACTGCTCTGTGCCTGAGATCCAGGCAGGAGGAGTCGAGCGGCGATAACACTGATCAATGCCATGCTATTGCATGGCTGTGATCAGTGTAGGTGATCAGTGTGCACAATGTTAATAGTCCCCTATGGGGGCTATAACATTGCAAAAAAGTGAACCCCTTCCCTAATAAAAGTTTGAATCACCCCCCTTTTCTCATAAAAAAAAAAAAACTTTTAACCTCTTAACGACATATCGGTCGGTCCCGGCGACTATCAACGGCCAGGACCTGCGGCTAATACAGGACATCACCGATCGCAGTGATGCCCTGTATTAACCCTTCAGATGCGGCGATCAAAGCTGACCGCCGCGTCTGAAGTGAAAGTAACTCAGCTGCTCAGTCGGGCTGTTTGGGACTGCCGCGGTGAAATCACGGCATCCCGAACAGCTTACAGGACACCGGGAGGGCCCTTACCTGCCTCCCCAGTGTCCGATCGATGAATGACTGCTATGTGCCTGAGATCCAGGCAAGATGCGAGTTCTGTGCCCATGGCAGAGGTCATCGATTGGAAAACTCGGACACTTCTCTGGCGCTCGCAGGATCCGTGTTAGTGGTCAATCAGGTAAGAGACTTCAAGTGTGATAAAGAATTCAGTCTTTATTGCTTCATAAAGGACAGACAACGCGTTTCGAGGGATCACCCCTCTTCCTCAGGTCATGGGTCATGAGATCCAGGCAGGAGCAGTCAAGTGCCGATAACACTGATCACAGGCGTGTTAATACACGCCAGTGATAAGCATGAGAGATCAGTGTGTGCAGTGTTATAGGTCCCTATGGGACCTATAACACTGAAAAAAAAAAGTTTAAAAAAAGTGTTAATAAAGGTCATTTAACCCCTTCCCTAATAAAAGTTTGAATCACCCCCCTTTTCTCTTAAAAAAAATAGAACAGTGTATCGCCGCATGCGTAAATCTCCGAACTATAAAAATATATCATTAATTAAACCGCACGGTCAATGGCGTACGCGCAAAAAAATTCCAAAGACCAAAAAAGAGTATTTTTGGACACTTTTTATATAATAAAAAAATGAATAAAAAGTGATCAAAAAGTTCGATCAAAACAAAAATCATACCGATAAAAACTTCAGATCAAGGCGCAAAAAATTAGTCCTCATACCGCCCTGTACGTGGAAAAATAAAAAAGTTATAGGGGTCAGAAGATGATATTTTTAAACATATAAATTTTCCTGCATGTAGTTATGATTTTTTCCAGAAGTCCGACAAAATCAAGCCTATATAAGTAGGGTATCATTTTAACTGTATGGACCTATAGAATAATGATAAGGTGTCATTTTAACCGAAATATGCACTGCGTAGAAACGGAAGCCCCCAAAAGTTACAAAATGGCGTTTTTTCTTACATTTTTATGGCACAATGATTTTTTTTTTCCGTTTCGCCGTGAATTTTTGGGTAAAATGGCTAATGTCACTGCAAAGTAGAATTGGTGATGCAAAAAATAAGCCATAATATGGATTTTTAGGTGGAAAATTGAAAGGGTTATGATTTTTAAAAGGTAAGGAGGAAAAAACGAAAGTGCAAAAACTGAAAAACCCTGAGTCCTTAAGGGGTTAAATAAAAATAAACATGTGGCATTGCCGCGTGTGTAAATGTCCAAACTATAAAAATATATCATTAATTAAACAGCGCGGTCAATGGCGTACACGTTAAAAAATTCCTAAGTCCAAAATAGCTTATTTTTGGTCACTTTTTACACCATAAAAAAATGAGTAAAAAGTGTTCAAAAAGTCCGATCTAAACAAAAATGGTACCGATAAAAACGCCAGATCATGGCGCAAAAAAAATGAGCCCTCATACCGCCCCTTATATGGAAAAATAACAAAAGTAATCGGGGTCAGAAGAGGATATTTTTCAACGTATTTATATTGGTGCATGTAGTTATAATTTTTTTTTTTGTAGTAGAATAAAATCAAACCTATATAAATTGGATATCTTTGTGACCGTATGGACCTACAGAATAAATATCAGGTGCAATTTTTACCAAAAACTTCACTGCGTAAAAATGGAAGCAGCTAAAAATGACAATTTTTTTTTCTTTTCAATTTTACCCCACAAATCATTTTTTTCTGGTTTTGCCGTAGATCTTATAGTGAAATTATTGATGGTATTTATAAACTAAAATTGTTGGCGCAAAGAACAAGCCAGGAATGGATTTTTATTTTTTAGGTGAAAAATTGAAGGGGTTATAATTTTTAGAAGGTGAGGAGGAAAAAACAAAAGTGCAAATAGGAAAAATCGCGGGGAAGGTGTTAATAAAGCCAGCACTCGCATTTTGTGGGATTAGAGTTGTGGGCGTCTATTGATTAGTGGAACAAAGCCCACCGATCAGTGACTTCTCTAGAACACGGCTGCTTTGCAGTAGCTACAATAAAAGCAGCGCCACCTATGTGTCACATCGAGTACATTCCGCTTCCTCTCTTGACAGCACTTCCGTATAGTGACGGCTCCAGCGCTCCCTGCCCTACATTTTCCTGTGCCATCGCCCGCTGTGTGTAGATATGACTGGGATATATTATGGACTAAGGTCGTAAACCTGCTGGTGCTCTCCCCGCCTGACACTACAACCCCCGTACAGCAGGGCGGAGGCCTGACTGCAGCCTCTCTGTAAAGTGTCCTTCAGACGTTTGGCCGTTGCTTCTCTGCGCCCGTCTTCTAAACTCCGATGCAAGTAATAAGAATGTCTATGGCTCGCCGCGTCCTTGTGTTCGTATTGCGGACACTGTCCCGCTTGCTGCTAGCCGTCATCCGCTTGGTATCCTTCTTCTCCCCGAAGCCTCCATGCTTGTCTCCTCCGCAGGACCCCTTACTGCTCATCCCCGCCTCTGTCCTGGCAGAGAAGATACGGCGCGGAAAGGTGAGGACCCTCATTGTAGACCACGTGAACAACCCGTTGTCTTGGTACTTGGTGGTCATGTGGCTTCTCTGCCTCAGTGTTGGCCAATGTTTCCCAACCAGGGTGCCTCCAGCTGTTGCAAAACTACAACTCCCAGCATGCCTGGACAGCCGAAGGCTGGGAGTTGTAGTTTTGCAACAGCTGGAGGCACCCTGGTTGCGAAACACTGGGTACTCGTATACAACTTCAGTACGATGTTAGGTGTCAATTGGAGATGAGCGAACTTCCAGTAAATTCGATTTGTCACAAACTTCTCGGCTCGGCAGTTGATGACTTATCCTGCATAAATGAGTTCAGCTTTCAGGTGCTCCGGTGGGCTGGAAAAGGTGGATACATTCCTAGGAAAGAGTCTCCTAGGACTGTATCCACCTTTTCCAGCCCACGGGAGCACCTGAAAGCTGAACTTATTTATGCAGGAAAAGAAATCAACTGCCGAGCCGAGAAGTTTGTGACGAATCGAATTTACTGTAAGTTCGCTCATCTCTAGTGTCAATCTCCATTCGCTTTTTGGCTGTGAAAGTCATGAGGTTTGTACTGGATCTGTTGTAGGACTATAGGTTATATCTATTCTTCTGTCCTTATCACAGCAACGATAGTGCTGCCTGCTGTGCAAACCTTACAGGGATTTAGGGGGGGGGGGGTCAGAAAAAAAATAGCGGTTTCTTTTTTTTTCTAGAAACAAGCGCCTCACACGTCCTCAGTTCTTGTGTGGTTTTTGCAGCAAATTTTCAAGCTATAATTCTATACACCACCGGAAAACAAGTGTGGCGTTGTCTTTGGTAGTAGTGTTAGGCATTAATATTCGCAATACGAATATTTATCGCGTATATCGCTTATTCGCGAATATCGCGCAAAATATTCGCAATTAGGAACATTTGCATTTTTTCTTCACAGTATACATCACAGTGATCATTCCTCCCTGCTTCCAGCTTGTGGTGTAAACAAGGCTCCAATACTAGTTACTGTGTCAGAACGGCCAGCGCCCGAAAATTCGCATATGCGAATTTTCGGGCATATTGATCCCTCCTTTCTTTGAGCTCTTTTAATCACGCGATATTGCGCATGCAAATTTTATGGTGAATGCGCATGCAAATTTTTTGGCACATAGTTAAAAAAGGCTGCGAATATGACGAATATTCGTCCATATATTCGCGAATTCGAATATGGCCTATGCCGCTCAACACTATATTGTTTGATCCTAGATGACCCCTTTTATCTATGCTACCGTCTACAAGCTAGCTTCACATTATACTTGGGTCATACATACTGCCGTTGGATTTGCTAGATCCAATAAGGGCGCATTCAAGTCATGTGATTAAATACAATTTACATTACAGTAATGAAAAAAGAGCAAATTCAATTTCAATCTGTTTTTTAAATTGGGACCAAAAATAAAGTGTGTGTTGGATACAATTTGTTAATGAAGGTAAAAGTATACAATTCTTTACAAGGATATAATCGTGTGAACAAGACCTAAAAATAGTTATAAGAATTATGTGAATGCTCCCTGAGAGGGGCTCACTTTTTTAAAATTGGATTAGATGACATTTACTCAAATTTGCAACCTTTTGCATGCCAAAAACTGGGGTTTATACAACTGTAGTGACCAGGACACTGTCACCATAGTGAGATATACTGTTACAGAAAGTTTTTAAATTATACATAAAAATTGAAAAGAAATCCCCCATCTTAACCCCTTAAGGACCAAGCCCATTTTGGCCTTAAAGGGGTTAAGCGCTGCACGCATGCGCTAGAATGTTTCCCCTGCTCTCACAATCTGAGAGAGCGCTGTGCTCACGTGACTGGTGACTCCACGTCACTAGAATGTGGAGTTGAGGACTAAGAATATTCAAATAGCAGGGTCGGGATTAGTAGGTGACAGAGGGAGATAGAAGCAGCTAGCCGGGGGGGGGGGGGGGGGCCCTCCCATAGACTTGCAGTAAGGGGGGCCTCCCATAGACTTGCAGTAAGGGGGCGCAGCTGTGACGGCACAATGCTCCGGCCCCTGTATCGCCCATCATTACGCACAGAGCGAGTTTACTCTGTGCAGTGATGACAGCGGGGTGCTGCAGTGGAGATCGTGGGGATCCTCAGGGATGCAATGACGGGCGATACAGGGGCTGGAGCATCGTGCCATTACAGCTCGCCCCCCCCCCCCCCCGGCCGCTTCTATCTCCCTCTGTCACCTACTAATCCCGACCCTGCTATTTGAATATTCTTAGTCTTCAACTCCACATCCTAGTGACGTGGAGTCACCAGTCACGTGAGCGTAGCGCTCTCTTGTCAGATTGTGAGAGCAGGGGAAACATTCTAGCGCATGCGCTCTGCCGAGAGAGCGCTGCGCTCACGCTTCTACTGCGCATTTCCCTCAATACAGCCAGGTAACTTCCGAAGATGATATCTCAGGACCTACTGGACCATTTTCAGTAAGTGACCCCTCTATGGAATCCTGTTCACCCACACTATAACCCAGTTTAGTTGGTTTAGTGTGGGTAACAGGCTAACAATTTTGCTTAAAATTTTTTGGGGGTATATGTAGTGACCAAAAATGAGCGATTTCAGACTTTGGTATTTTTTTACATTTACGCCATCGCCCATGCGGTTTAACTAACCTTATATTTTAAGAGTTCGGACATATACGCACGTGGTGGTACAACATAAGATTTTGTTTATTTTTTATTTACATTATTTTATTTTAAAAAATTGGAAAAGGGGGGTGATTCATTTTTTGGCTCAGCATTGATCAGTGTTATCGGTGCTCTGCTGCTCTAGCCTGCTATGGCTGGCTGGGGACATCAGAGACTGAACAGATGGCAAGGAGGCAGGTAAGGGCCCTCCTGCTGTCCACTCAGCTGATTCGGACCCGCAATTTTGCCAAGGTTGTCCCAATCAGCTCCACTGAGCTAACTGGCATGTTAACTCCTGCATTTAGACGCCACAATCAACTGTGATTGCAGCGTCTAAAGGATTAATGCTGGGCATCCGCCCGATTGGTTATGTTCGGTATTAACCGTGGGTAAACGGTACTGGGACCAGGGCGTACAGGTACGCCCTCGGTCCTTAACCCCTTAACGACCAAGGACGTATATTTACGGGGGGAGGAGGGGTGTCACATGTATTACCGGGTCGTCCAGGCATGTAACTGAAACCGGGATCCGGGCTATTAGCTATTAACCCTTTTAGATGCGATGTTAAAAGTTGAACGCCACGTCTAAAACAAAAGTAAAAGCTTCCCGATTGCTCAGTGGGGCTGATCGGGACCACCGCAGTGAAAATGCGGTTTCCCGATCAGCTAGGACGCAAGCGGAGGTCCTCTTACCTTCCACCGACGTGTCCTTTCTGCGATTGATTGCTCCAAGCCTGAGATATCGACCGCCAATAGTTTGTATAAGTGTTATATTAAAAAAAAAAGTTAATAAATGTGATTTAACCCTTTCCCTAATAAGTCCAAATCACCCCCCTTTTCCCATAAAAAAAAACCCATGTAAATAAATATAAACATATGTGGTATCGCCACGTGCGTAAATGTCCGAACTATAAAAATATATTATTAATTAAACCGCACGGTCAATGGCGTACGCGCAAAAAAATTCTAAAGCAACGTATTTTTGTCACTTTTAATATCATGAAAAAATGAATAAAAAGTGATCAAAAAGTCCGATCAATACAATTGTACCACTAAAAACTTCAGATCACATTGCAAAACATGAGCCCTCATACCGCCCCATACGCGGTAAAATAAAAAAGTTATAGGGGTCAGAATATGACAATTTTAAACATATACATTTTCCTGCATGTAGTTATGAGTTTTTTTTCCAGAAGTACGACAAAATCAAACCCATATAAGTAGGGTATCATTTTAATTGTATGGACCTACAGAATAAAGAGAAGGTGTCATTTTTACCAAAAAATGTACTGCGTAGAAACGGAAGCCCCCCAAAAAATTACAAAACTGCATTTTTTTTTATTTTGTCGCACAATGATTTTTTTTTTCCATTTTGACGTCGATTTTTGGGTAAAATGACTGATGTCATTACAAAGTAGAATTGGTGGCGCAAAAAATTACCCATCGTATGGATTTTTAGGTGCAAAATTGAAAGGGTTATGATTTTTAAAAGGAAAGGAGGAAAAATGAAAGTGGAAAAATCCTCCGTCTCCACGGGGTTGGGGACGGACCAATTTTTTACCTTAAGGACCGGGGGTTTTTCCGTTTTTGCATTTTCGTTTTTTGCTCCTTGCCTTTAAAAAATCATAACTCTTTCAAATTTGCACCTAAAAATCCATATGATGGCTTATTTTTTGCGCCACCAATTCTACTTTGTAATGACGTCAGTCATTTTGCCCAAAAATCTACGGTGAAGCGGGAAAAAAAATCATTGTGCGACAAAATTGAAAGAAAAACGCTGTTTTGTAACTTTTGGGGGCTTCAGTTTCTACGTAGTACATTTTTCGGTAAAAATGACACCTTATCTTTATTCTGTAGGTCCATACGATTAAAATGATACCCTCTTTATATAGGTTTGATTTTGTCGGACTTCTGGAAAAAATCATAACTACATGCAGGAAAATTAATACGTTTAAAATTGTCATCTTCTGACCCCTATAACTTTTTTATTTTTCCGTGTATGGGGCGGTATGAGGGCTCATTTTTTGCGCCGTGATCTGAAGTTTTTAACGGTACCATTTTTGCATTGATAGGACTTTTTATTCATTTTTAAATTATATAAAAAGTGACCAAAAATGCACTATTTTGGACTTTGGAATTTTTTTGTGCGCACGCCATTGACCGAGCGGTTTAATTAATGATATATTTTTATAATTCGGACATTTCCGCACGCGGTGATACCATATATGTTTATTTTTATTTTTATTTACACTGTTTTTTTTATTTTTTTATTGGAAAAGGGGGCTGATTCAAACTTTTAATAGGGGAGGAGTTAAATGATCTTTATTCACTTTTTTTTTTTCACTTTTTTTTTTTTTTTTTTGCAGTGTTATAGGTCCCATAGGGACCTATAACACTGCACACACTGATCTTCTATGTTGATCACTGGTTTCTCATAAGAAACCAGTGCTCAACGATTCTGCCGCATGACTGCTCATGCCTGGATCTCAGGCACTGAGCAGTCATTCGGCGATCGGACAGCGAGGAGGCAGGAAGGGACCCTCCCGCTGTCCTGTCAGCTGTTCGGAATGCCGCGATTAGCCGCGGCTATCCCGAACAGCCCGACTGAGCTAGCCGGGAACTTTCACTTTCACTTTTAGCTGCGCGGCTCAGATCTGAGCGCGCGGCTAAAGGGTTAATAGCGCGCGGCGCCGCGATCGGCGCTGCACGCTATTAGAGGCGGGTCCCGGCTTCACTATGACGCCGGGCCCGCCGTGATATGACGCGGGGTTACTGTGTAACCCCGCGTTATATCAGAAGAGCAGGACCAAGGACGTACCGGTACGTCCTTGGTCCTTAAGGGGTTAAAGGGGTACTCCGGTGAAAACCTTTTTTCTTTTAAATCAACTGGTGGCAGAAAGTTAAACATATTTGTAAATTACTTCTATTAAAAAATCTTAATCCTTCCTGTACTTATTAGCTTCTGAATACTACAGAGGAAATTCTTTTCTTTTTGGAATGCCCTCTGATGACATCACGAGCAGCACAGTTCTCTCTGCTGACGTTATTATAATAATAATAACACTTTTATTGTTGTCCTTAGTGGGATTTGAACCCTAGTCCCCAGCACTGCAAGGCAGCAGTGCTAACCACTGAGCCACCATGCTGCCCTTAGCATACATCTGCTATGCATGGTTGCTAAAATGACAGATGTCAGAAGAGAGCACTGTGCTCGTGATGTCATCAGTGTTCCAAAAAGAAAGGAATTTCCTCTGTAGCATTCAGAAGCTAATAAGTACTGGAAGGATTAAGATTTTTTAATAGAAGTAATTTACAAATATGTTTAACTTTCTGCCACCAGTTGATTTAAAAGAAAAAAGGTTTTCACCGGAGTACCCATTTAATGACCAGGCTTGACTTGTCTCTTTAACCTCTTCAGGACATAGGGCGTATGGATACGCCCTGCATTCCGAGTCCTTAAGGACCAAGGGCGTATCCATACGCCCTTGGGAATTCATGTCCCCACCGCTAGCCGGTTGGGGACCGGAGCCGGATGCCTGCTGAAATCGTTCAGCAGGCATTCCGGCATATCGCCCAGGGGGGTCATTATGCCCCCCCCATGTCGGCGATCGCCGCAAATCGCTGGACAATTCAGTCCAGCGATCTGCGGCGATTAAGGGTCAATCGGGTCTCCAGTGACCCGGTATTACTGGCTGTTCGGGGCCGTCTCTGACGGCCCCGAACAGCCAGAGCCTGCAGTGGTGAGGTGGCACTGGTGCCACCTCACGATCGCCCTGATTCGTCGGCCGGATTACCGGCCGACCAATCAGGGCGCCTGCTGCGGGTGTCACTCCCGCACCCGCTCCGCCCCTCTTCCGGAGGACGTGAGCGGGTGCGGGACGTGCACCTCAGGTGCTGGGGACCCCGATCCCCGGCGTCAATGCTGGGATCGGGGCCCCAGGAGCAGCGGCGGCGACAGCGGGACTGACCTCATGCGGCTGGATCGTTGGAGGTGAGTGACAGCCTCCTGCTGTTGCTTAGCAACAGCTCCCAGCATGCAAAAAGGGCATGCTGGGAGCTGTAGTTATGCAACAACAGGAGGCAGACCACCACAACTCCCAGCATTCCCTTATGGGCATGCTGGGACTTATGGTTTTGCAACAGCTGGAGGCACATTTTTTCTATGGAAAAGTGTACCTTCAGCTGTTGTATAACTACAACTCCCAGCTTGCACAAACAGCTAAAGTGCATGCTGGGAGTTGTAGTGGTGCATCTGCTGGTTGCATAACTACAACTCCCAGCATGCCCGTTGGCTGTCGGTGACTGCTGAGAGTTGTAGTTTTGCAACAGCTGAAGGCACACTGGTTGTGAAACACTGAGTTTTTTTTTTTTTTTACCTAACTCAGTGTTTCAAGACCGGTGTGCCTCCAGCTGTTGCAAACTCCAACTCTCAGCAGTCAATGTACACCATCCACCGTAAATGCTGGGAGTTGTAGTTTTGCAACAGCTGGAGGCACACTGGTTGTGAAACACTGAGTTAGGTCACAAACTCAGTGATACATAACCAATGTGCCTACAGTTGTTGCAAAACTACAACTCTCAGCAGTCACCGACAGCCAACGGGCATGCTGGGAGTTGTAGTTATGCAACAGCTGGATCCCCCCCCCCCAATGTGAATGTACAGGGTACACTCACATGGGCGGAGGATTACAGTAAGTATCTGGCTGCAAGTTTGAGCTGCCGCAAACTTTCTGCTGCAGCTCAAACTGCCAGCGAGAAACTACTGTGAACCCCCGCCCGTGCGACTGTACCCTAAAAACACTACACTAACAAAAAATTAAATAAAAAGTAAAAAACACTACATATACACATACCCCTACACAGCCCCCCTCCCCTCCCCAATAAAAAAAACGTCTGGTACGCCACTGTTTCCAGAACGGAGCCTCCAGCTGTTGCAAAACAACAACTCCCAGTATTGTCGGACAGCCGTTGACTGTCCAGGCATGCTGGGAGTTTTGCAAGAGCTGGAGGCACTCTGTTTGGGAATCACTGGCGTAGAATTCCCCTATGTCCACCCCTATGCAAGTCCCTAATTTAGGCCTCAAATTGTGTTACAAATTTTGGGGGGTATTTTCTGCTTTTACCCTTTTTAAAAATGTAAAATTTTTGGGAAAACAAGCATTTTAGGTAAAAAAAATTTTTTTTTTTTACATATACAAAAGTCGTGAAACACCTGTGGGGTATAAAGGTTCACTTAACCCCTTGTTACGTTCCCCGAGGGGTCTAGTTTCCAAAATGGTATGCCATGTGTTTTTTTTTTTTTTTTTTTTTGCTGTCCTGGCACCATAGGGGCTTCCTAAATGCGGCATGCCCCCAGAGCAAAATTTGCTTTCAAAAAGCCAAATGTGACTCCTTCTCTTCCGAGACCTTTAGTGCGCCAGCAGAGCACTTTTCACCCCCATATGGGGTGTTTTCTGAATCGGGAGAAATTGGGCTTCAAATTTTTAGGGGTATTTTCTGCTATTACTCTTTTAAAAAATTAAACATTTTTGGGAAAACAAGCATTTTAGGTAAAAATTATTATTTTTTTTTTACATTTGCAAAAGTCGTGAAACACCTGTGGGGTATTAAGGTTTACTTTATCCCATGTTACATTCCCCGAGGGGTCTAGTTTCCAAAATGGTATGCCATGTGTTTTTTTTTTTTTGCTGTTCTGGCACCATAAGGGCTTCCTAAATGCAACATGCCCCCCAAAAACCATTTCAGAAAAACGTACTCTCCAAAATCCCCTTGTCGCTCCTTCCATTCTGAGCCCTCTACTGCGCCCGCTGAACACTTTACATAGACATATGAGGTATGTCCTTACTCGAGAGAAATTGGGCTACAAATACAAGTAAAAATTTTGTCCTTTTACCCCTTGTAAAAATTCAAAAATTGGGTCTACAAGAACATGTGAGTGTAAAAAATGAAGATTGTGAATTTTCTCCTTCACTTTGCTGCTATTCGTGTGAAACACCTAAAGGGTTAAAACGCTGACTGAATGTCATTTTGAATACTTTGGGGGTGTAGTTTTTATAATGGGGTCATTTATGGGGTATTTCTAATATGAAGACCCTTCAAATCCACTTCAAACCTGAACTGGTCCCTGAAAAATACTGAGTTTGAAAATTTTGTGAAATATCGGAAAATTGCTACTGACCGTTGAAGCCCTCTGGTGTCTTCCAAAAGTAAAAACATGTCAATTTTATGATGCAAACATAAAGTAGACATATTGTATATGTGAACCAAAAAAAAATGTATTCGTAATATCCATTTTCCTTACAAGCAGAAAGCTTCAAAGTTAGAAAAATGCTAAATTTTCAAATTTTTCATCAAATTTACGGACTTTTCACCAAGAAAGGATGCAAGTATCGACAAAAATTTACCACTGTGTTAAAGTAGAATATGTCACTAAAAAAACAATCTCGGAATCAGAATAACTAAAAGCATTCCAGAGTTATTAATGTTTAAAGTGACAGTGGTCAGATGTGCAAAAAACGCTCCGGTCCTTAAGGCCAAAATGGGCTCCGTCCTGAAGGGGTTAAATGGTAATAACTTTAGAATGCTTTTTCTTACATTTTGAGAGCGTTTTTCGTGACATATTGTACTTTATATAAGTGGTGCATTTTTGTTGATACATGCAGCATTTTTTGTGAAAAACTGGAAAATTTCTGGCGTATTTTTTATCGTGTTCACTGTGCGGTAAGTGATCTTATATATACAGTGGTCCCTCAACATACGATGGTAATTCGTTCCAAACAACCCATCGTTTGTCGAATCCATCGTATGTTGAGGGATTCGTGCAATGTAAAGTATAGGAAGTTATACTCACCTGTCCCCGCCGCTCCGGACCGCGTCCTCACCGGTCCCGATGCTGTCCCAGGGGCTCCCGGTGCTGTCCTGCTGCTCCGGCGTCTTCTTCGGGATCCTCCGGTGTCTTCCGCATCTTCTGCAGGGTCCGGGCCTCGCTTTCTGGTGACATTATTACGCTGCTGCGCCGGCACGGCGTGCGTAGCGACGTAATAACGACGCCGGAAAGCGAGGCCCAGACCCTGGACAAGATGCAGAAGACGCCAGAGGATCCCGAAGTGGACCCGGAGCAGCGGGGATAGGTAAGCGAACCTGTCCGGGATGCTTAAACTGCTATCCGACAGCAGCTTAATCATTTTGCGCTGTCGGATAACAGTTAATGCGATGGCCCGACATATAAAAGCATCGTATGTCGATGCTGACATCGACATGCGATGGCCTCTGAGAGGCCATCGTATGTCGATTTGATCATATGCCGGGGCGGTTACTGTATTCTGTGGGTCGGTGCGATTATGGCGATCTCCATTTTATATAGCTTATGTTTTTTCCTTTTCTGAGCAAAATTATTTTTCCCTTTTTTTTTTGTGTTATTTACTGACAGCTGTAACTTTTTTTTTTTTTTTTGTCCGACGCCATTGAGTGAGGTCTTATTTCTTGCGGGACAAGCTGTACTTTTTGTTGGTATCATTTTAGTGACACATGTTACCTTTTTGATATATTTTTTTTTTTATCCTGCTACTTGCACCAAAATTGGTGAATTTTGCTTTTTTTATTAATGGCATTCACAGTGCTGGATCATTTACATTATAGCTTTATAGTACACTTCATCACTTCATTATGGCAAAACCTAGTATGTATATGATTTGTATTTTTTATTTTTATTATTTTTTTTCATACTTTTATTGAAGAATCTTTTTATTACTATTTTTTATTTCACTTTTTACAGGTTATACTATGCTGCAATACATTTGTACTGCAGCACAGTATGACCTGATGAACTGCACACACTACAGCCTGTGCGATCCAGCCCCTGGCTGGATTTCACAGGCTCCTGTATCAGGCAGACAGGAGGTCATGATCTGGCCGGCTGCTGTCATAGCAACCAACCACGACCAGCGTTCGTATCGCGGTGGCACCCTCCCCCTCTCAACACCATAGATGCCGTGATCAAACTTGATCACAGCATCTATGTGGTTAATGCTGCCAGAACCGGCGTGATCGCAGCTGCGGTGGGACCCCGGCTGTGATTGACAGCCGGGTCCCGCCGCTAATCTCCCGAGCTGTGCACAGCAGAGTAGGAGATCGTCAGGACGTATGCAAACGTCCCAGCGCGAACATGTCTGGTGCTGGGACGTATGCATGCGTCCTATAGCGGGAAGGGGTTAAGGCCAAAATGGGTTGTTTCCTTAAGGGGTTAAAACATAACCTTTACTATACAACTTGCTAAAAATCACTTCCAGGGTCTATTTACACGTACAGTATCCTGCATATATTTGATGCACAGGATTTGAAGATGCAGATTTCATGCTGTGCTCAGTCCTTTAGTTTACATTGAACTTTGGGACTTCAAACCCTGCGCATTAAAAATGCACATGATACTGTACATGTTATTTCCCCCTTAATATGAGTACAACACAAATCCCACAGCAGTTATAATAAGAATGAATACCGATGTGTTGAACAAAGGTTTAGCAGGATCACCACCTCTGTCTAAAATACATCTAGATTCCAAATTCACTTCTTACATATATACCTATACATATCAATGTTATGTTCACAGTGCCCAGATATTGAGCAAAGCCTAGATATATATTTTGAATTCGGGTAGAAAAACAGACATGGTGCACATCTACAATCTTGTATAATGATCTGATTGCTTCTCAGCATAATATCAAAAACTAACAGGTTGTTAGTATACATTTTTGATCAAAAAGTACAAGCCCACTCGCCACGTCAAGGCCACCTATCCAGAGTGGGTCCCTAACGTCCCTAGCATAAAATGGCGCAGCACCACCTCACCACCTCTGTCTAAAATACATCTAGATTCCAAATTCACTTCTTACATATATACCTATACATATCAATGTTATGTTCACAGTGCCCAGATATTGAGCAAAGCCTAGATATATATTACTTTGTCCAACGTGTTTCTCTGGAACCAAAAATATCATGGTTCTTCAGGTAAAATACTTGTATGTATTAGAGAATTGGGGGGGGGGGGGGGAGAGGAGAAAAATGGTCTCCTGTCATGATCCATAGGCGACTGTTTACACTTGTTGCTTTATATAGACATATTCCATGTGGCAATCTGTTGATGGATGCATAATGGATATGGGCCCTCAATGGAGTATTCTGGAGGGAAAAAAAAATGTTGTCATATAACTGGTGGCAAAAAGTTAAACAGATTTATAATTTTTGTTTAAAAATCTTGCGTTAATATCATTAGTAAGAAAAAAAAAATGCTCTTCATTATAGTAGTGCCCTAAACTAGGGATCGACCGATATCTATTTTATTTATTTATTTTTTAGGACCGATACCGATAATCTGTGACCTTTCAGGCCGATAGCCGATAACTTCTACCGATATTCCTGATCTTGTCTGTATCTCACAGAGGTACTCCTGGAAGCGACGTTCCCCCCCCGACTTCTTACTTATCAAAGATGGCTGCGGCAGTGAAGCCGCGGGGAATGCCGATTCTGGGAGTACACAGTAAGTGGTGCATGCGCTGTACACTAACACGGGCGAAGGAGCAGGGAGGGGGATTATGAATATTGATGAGCCGCTCCGCCCGACATCATCATTTCCCAAGCTCAGATCGGAGCTCCGCCCATGCCCCAAGGCACTCATTGGCCGTCACACCCCCTCCCATAGACTTGCATTGACGGGGCGGAGCATGATATCATGAGGGGCAGGGTTATGACATCACGAGCTCCCAGCCCCAGGGTTCGGAACAGTTTGTTCCAAGTGCTGAGCAGTGGAGTACCCATTTAAGCATTCCAGTACTTTATCAGCTGCTGTATGCTTCAGAGAGAGTCTTTCCAGTCTGACCACAGTGCTCTCTGCTGACACCTCTGTCCATGTCAGGAACTGTCCAGGATCTATATTGGCCCCCATTTCAGTAGCATGCATTTCCTCTGCACCTCACTCCCACTTCATGCTTTCGAAACGTCTCACTCAACAGTCCATTCTTCCACTTGGCTCCAGTCCCACTTCTTCCACTACTTGCACACCTGCACCTCTCTCCATAATAGAACCATGAAACAATTCTCCTAACACGTCACTATTAACTATACACAATGTTTCTTTTTCCTCAAACACTCCGACTGACATCCATTCCACCCTGTGTTTTTTTTTAATCCATTTATTTTTTTAGACTCCTGTCCCACACTTGCACACACTGCACCACTACAGACACCCCTCATTCAATCAGTATCGCATCGTATCACTCATTACTTCACTGCAGTTCCAGGTCCAATGGCCAATCAATTAAAAAGAAAAGTAAACCACGTGGTTGCAGAGGAGGTATCTCTGCAAGAAAACTTAAAAATACAGATGAGTTTACCATCCAACCTACACCTACAGACTAGAGATCGACCGATTATCGGTTTGGCTGATATTATCAGCCGATATTCACGATTTTGGACATTATCGGTATCGGCAATTACCTTGCCGATAATGCCCCGTCCCGCCTCCCTGGCCAGAGACCACCACCGCCCCGCCTCCCCGGCCAGTGACCACTGCCGAGACCACTACCGCTGCCGCTGCTGCCCCATTGCCTCCCCCATCCCCAGTTTTATAATTACCTGTTCCCGGGCACCGCGATACTTCTGGCTCCTGCGCACTCCGTAGCGCAATGAAGGGTGATGTCCTCAACGCGACGTCACAGTCAGTGCGCACAGTGACAGCTCAGGACGCCGCCGAAGCCAGAAGTAGCGCGGACCCCGGGCCCCGGGAAGAGGTAATTATAAAACCGGGGATGGAGAGGCAATGGGGCAGCGGTGGTGGTTGGACTAGGGAGGACATCAGGACAGGCAGGGGGAGAGAAGCGAGCAGCGGCGGTCTCTGCCCCCGCAAAAGCCGCTGCAGTTCATTGATTTCAAGCGCCCGCTTCAAATCATTGATCTGCGGGGGGGAGAATAACCGATAGCTTATACCTCTATTCCGGTATAAGTTATCGGCCTGAAAGGTCGCAGATTATCGGTATCGCCCCTAAAAAATCTATCGGTCAATCCCTATTACAGACACTCAAGAAAAACAGACCATGAAATTGTTTAACTTGTCTTCATGTTTATAATCCCAAAATGAAATAAGCCTATTAACCCCTTAACGACCATGGACCTAAATGTGCGTCCTAGCTTGGCGGTACTTCGCGCACCAGGACGTACATTTACGTCCTGTGTATGAACACGAGCATTGGAGTGTTGCTCGTGTCATACACGGTAGGTTCTGCCGGTAATGGCCGACATCCGCGATCACGCGGATGTCCACCATTAACCCCTCAGATGCCATGATCAGTACAGATCACGGCATCTGCGGCAATGTTAAAATAGATCATCTGTAATGGCGGACGAAGGTCCCTTCACCTGTCTCCTGCCTTGGTCTGAGATCGAGCAGACCAGAGCAGAAGATAGCCGATAATACTGATCAGTGCTATGTCCTATGCATATATCTATTGACCTGTGTTTGTGGCATGCAATATGTGGGCCGCACGGCTCAGGCCGTGCTGTCCGGCATGAACAAACACAGGTCAAACATCAACAGAAATTTTCTCCTCCATAGCGTTTCACGTCACGTTGCATTAAAACACAATAAAGATATTAACCCCTTAAGGATCAAGGACGTACCGGTACGTCCTTGGTCCTTCTCCCGTGATATAACGCGGGGTTACACGGTAGCCTCGCATCATATCACGACGGGCCCGGCATCATAGTGAAGATGGGACCCGCCGCTAAAATCGCGGCATCCCGAACAGCTTGCAGGACAGTCGGAGGGTCCCTACCTGCCTCCTCACTGTCCGATCGCCGAATGACTGCTCAGTGCCTAAGGTCCAGGCATGAGCAGTCAAGCGGCAGAATCATCGATCACTGGTTTCCTATGAGAAACCAGTGATCAATGTGAAAGATCAGTGTGTGCAGTGTTATAGGTCCCTATGGGAGCTATAACACTGCAAAAAAAAAAGTGAAAAAAAAAAAAAAAAGGGAATAAAGATCATTTAACCCCTCCCCTATTAAAAGTTTGAATCACCCCCCTTTTCCCATAAAAAAAAAAAAAGTGTAAATAAAAATAAACCTATATGGTATCACCGTGTGCGGAAATGTCCGAATTATAAAAATATATCGTTAATTAAACCGCTCGGTCAATGGCGTACGCATTTTTGGTAACTTTTTATAGAATTTAAAAATGAATAAAAAGCGATCAATAAGTCCTATCAATGCAAAAATGGTACCGTTAGAAACTTCAGATCATGGCGCAAAAAATGTGTCCTCATACCGCCCCATACGCGGAAAAATTAAAAAGTTATAGGGGTCAGAAGATGACAATTTTAAACGTATTAATTTTCCTGCATGTAGTTATGATTTTTTCCAGAAGTACGACAAAATCAAACCTATATAAGTAGGGTATCATTTTAATCGTATGGACCTACAGAATAAAGATAAGGTGTAATTTTTACCGAAAAATGTACTATGTAGAAACGGAAGCCCCCAAAAGTTACAAAACGGCATTTTTTTTTTCAGTTTTGTCGCACAATGTTTTTTTTTTTCCATTTCACCGTAGATTTTTGGGCAAAATGACTCACGTCATTATAAAGTAGAATTGGTGGCGCAAAAAATAAGCAATCATATGGATTTTTAGGTGCAAAATTGAAAGAGTTATGATTTTTTTAAAGGCAAGGAGCAAAAAACGAAAATGCAAAAACGGAAAAACCCCCGGTCCTTAAAGGGTTAACAGCATTAAATTAACCATCATTGAAACTATTCCAGACTACATCCGTAACAGATTCCAGAGACTAATAGATTAATAGAGAGTCATTTTGGATTTTTACTTTAGGTACTTTATTTCCAGAAGGATTGAACGAGACAATTGAAAATGCCCGGTAATTATTAATTTTTTATTTTTATTTATTGTATAAATTTTTTTTAATGTTTATGATTTTTGTTTTATTTTATTCATTTTTATAATAAAAAAAAAATTTTAATTAATTTTTATTTATATTTTATTTATTTATATTTATTTATTTTCATTTTTATTTTTATTTATTTAATTTTTTCTGTATTTATTTTTTCAGTTTTTATTTATTATTTTTTCCATACTCACTCATTCATCATCTTCTCTCTACCAGTCGATTTTTCATTTACATATTATGGTTTCAGTATAATGCCCTACTCCATTCAATATAGTGGTCAGATGGCTGGGTGCTCCACAACCCCTGCATTCCTTTATATGCTAACATATAAGTTTATAATATATATATATATATATATATATATATATATATATATATATATATATATATATATATAATATATGTGTTTTAAATTGCTCATATGTGAACCCCCCCCCCCCTTCCTTTTATATATGTGTATCTTTGTATACTGGGTGGTTTCCCTCCAGTGGAGCCCTGGGGGTTAATCCCTCATGGGCTCACCTGGCGGGTTAACCACCCAGCTCCCTATATATAGCATGCCTGTACTCACCTGAGTATGCCTGATGAAGCAGATAATCTGTGAAACGCGTTGCATGATGGGTGACACGAGTGTGTCTAGCACCTGTTGATGTCCGCCGCTCCCTGGAGGCTCCTTGGCTTTTTGTCTATATGTCCTATGCATAGCACTGAACAGTATTAGCAATCAAATGATTGCTATAGATAGTCCCCTATGGGGACATAAAGTGTACAAAAAGTTTTTAAAAACGTAAAAAAAAATTGTGAAAAATCCCCTCCCCAATAAAAATGAAAATTGTCAGTTTTTCCCATTTTACACCCAAAAAGCATAATTTTTTTTTAAATAAACATATTGCCGCGTGCATAAATGTCCGATCTATCGAAATATAATGTTAATTATCCCGTATAGTGAATGGCGTAAACGTAAAAAATTAAAGTACAAAAATGCTGCTTTTTTGTCACCTTTTATTCCCAAAAAAAATTTATAAAAAATTATCTAAAAGTTTTATATATGCAAATATGGGATCAATAAAAAGTACAGATGACAGCGCAAAAAATGAGCCCTCATACCGCCCTATATAGACGGAAAAATGAAAGTTATAGGTGCTCAAATTAGGGTAACTTTAGATTACTGATTGTGTACAAAAAGTTTTAGATTTTTTTCTTTAAGCGGTACAAAAATATAAAAGTATCTAGCAATGGGTATCATTTTAATCATATTGACCCACAGAATAAAGAACACGTCATTTCTACCATAAAGTGTTCCTTGTGAAAACGAAACCCTCCAAAATGTGCAAAATTGTGGTTTTCATTTAAATTTCCTCCCTAAAAATTTTTTTATAAAAAAATTAAGTTTGTGGTTCGCTGTACATTTTATGGTAAGATGAGAGGTTTCATTACAAAGTACAATTGGTCATGCAAAAAACAAGCCCTTATATGGGTCTGTAGATGGAAATATAAGAGTTATGGATTTTAGAAGGCGAGGAGAAAAAAAAACACAAAAATAAAATTGGCCTGGTCCTTAACCCCTTAAGGACCCAGGACGTACTAGAACGTCCTGGCACCCTGGGCTTTAAGGACCCAGGACGTACTAGTACGTCCTGGTGTTTCTCCGGTCTCTGCCGCGCCCCGGGCAGAGATCGAAAGCGGATGCCTGCTGAAATGCTTCAGCAGGCATCCAGGGCAAACGCCGAGGGGGGCCATATAGGCCCCCCATGTCGGCGATCGCCGCAAATCGCAAGGGAAATCGCCCTTGCGATCTGCGGCGATACCGGGCTGATCGGGTCTCTGGGACCCGACCGCCCGGTAATTTCGCATGATCCCGGCTGTCACAGACAGCCAGGACCATGCTGAAGTATCGGAGCGAGGTGGCAAGCCGGCCACCTCCTCCTATACCCTGCGATCTGTCGGTTAGTTAACCGACCAATCGCAGGAGGGGGGGCGGTTACTTCCTCCCGTCCTGCCCGGCCCCTGAAAGTCCGGAGAGGACGGGAGGAAGACCGGAGGACGCGGCGGGGGACGGGGGAGTGCTGGGGACCAGCCCCGGTACTTACCTCGTCCCTGAAGACCCGGATCCCGGCGATGAAGGCGGCGGCGGCGGCGACAGGTGAGTAGATCTTCAGCCGCGGTCGGGCCCTTTACAGCAATGCACGTCGCTGTAAAGCGACATGCATTGCTGTAATGGGACCCTGTAAACTACAACTCCCAGCATGCCCAGACAGCCCTTGGCGTCTGGGCATGCTGGGAGTTGCAGTTTTGCAACATCTGGAGGTCCACAGTTTGGAGACCACTGTGCCCTTCCAGATGTTGCAAAACTACACATCCTCAGCATGCCCTTACTGTCCAGGCATGCTGGGAGTTGTAGTTCTGTAACATCTGGCCCTTCAGATGTTGCAGAACTACAACTCCCAGCATGCCTGGACAGTTTTGGCATACTGGGAGTTGTAGTTTTGCAACATCTGGAGGGCTGCAGCTTGGACCCCACTACACAGTGGTCCCCAAACTGTTCTCCTCCAGCTCTTACGTAACCACTACTCCCAATATGCCCTTCGGCTGCCTGGGCATGCTGGGAGTTGTGGTTTTGCAACAACTGGAGGCACACTGGTTGGGAAACATTGTCTGTTTCCTAACTCAGTGTTTCCCAACCCGTGTGCCTCCAGCTGTTGCAAAACTATAACTGCCAGCATGCACTGATAGACTGTGCATGCTGGGAGTTGTAGTTTTGCACCAGCTGGAGGTCCCCCCCCTTGTGAATGTACAGGGTACATTCACATGGGCAGGGGGCTTACAGTGAGTATCAGGCTGCAAGTTTGCGATGCAGCAAATTTTGCGCGGCAGCTCAAACTCGTAGCGGGAAACTCGCTGTAATCCCCCGCCCATGTGACTGTACCCTAAAAACACTACACTACACTAACACAAAATAAAATAAAAAGTAAAAAACACTACATATACACATACCCCTACACAGCCCCCCTCCCCTCCCCAATAAAAATGAAAATGTCTGGTACGCCACTGTTTCCAAAATGGAGCCTCCAGCTGTTGCAAAACAACAACTCCCAGTATTGCCGGACAGCCGTTTACTGTCCAGGCATGCTGGGAGTTTTGCAACAGCTGGAGGCACCCTGTTTGGGAATCACTGGCGTAGAATACCCCTATGTCCACCCCAATGCAAATCCCTAATTCAGGCCTCAAATGCACATGGCGCTCTCACTTCGGAGCCCTGTCGTATTTCAAGGCAACAGTTTAGGGTCACATATGGGGTATCTCCGTACTCGGCAGAAATTGCCTAACAAATTTTGGGGGCTTTTTCTCCTTTCACCCCTTATGAAAAGGGGAAGTTGGGGTCTACACCAGCATGTTGGTGTAAAAAAAAAAAAATTTTTACACTAACATGCTGGTGTTGCCCCATACTTTTCATTTTGACAAGAGGTAAAGGGGAAAAAAGCCCACCAAAATTTGTAATGCAATTTCTCCCGACTACAGAGATACCCCATATGTGGGCGTAAAGTGCTCTGGGGGCGCACAACAAGGCCCAGAAGGGAGAGTGCGCCATGTACATTTGAGGTGATTTGCACAGGGGTGGCTGATTGTTACAGCGGTTTTGACAAATGCAAAAAAGAAAAAAAAACACATGTGACCCATTTCGGAAACTACACCCCTCACGGAATGTAATGAGGGGTGCAGTGAGAATTTACACCCCACAGGTGTCTGACGGATCTTTGGAACAATGGGCTGTGCAAATAAAATATTTTGTACAGCCCACTGTTCCAAAGATCTGACAGACACCAGTGGGGGGTAAATGCTCACTGTACCCCTTGTTACGTTCCTCAAGGGGTCTAGTTTCCAAAATGGTATGGCATGTGGGTATTTTTTTGCTGTCCTGGCACCATAGGGGCTTCCTAAATGCGACATGCCCCCGAGCAAAATTTGCTCTCAAAAAGCCAAATATGACTCCTTCTCTTCTGAGCATTGTAGTTCGCCCGTAGTGCACTTCATGCCAACTTATGGGGTACCTCCATACTCAGAAGAGATGGGGTTACAAATTTTGGGGGGTATTTTCTGCTATTAACCCTTGCAAAAATGTGAAATTTGGGGGGAAACACATTTTAGTGAAATTTTTTTATTTTTTTTTTACATATGCAAAAGTAGTGAAACACCTGTGGGGTATTAAGGCTCACTTAATTCCTTGTTACGTTCCTCATGGGGTCTAGTTTCCAAAATGGTATGCCATGTGTTTTTTTTTTGCTGTTCTGGCACCATAGGGGCTTCCTAAATGCAACATGCCCCCCAAAAACCATTTCTGAAAAACGTACTCTCCAAAATCCCCTTGTCGCTCCTTCGCTTCTGAGCCCTCTACTGCGCCCGCCGAACACTTTACATAGACATATGAGGTATCTGCTTACTCGAGAGAAATTGGGCTACAAATATAAGTATACATTTTCTCCTTTTACCCCTTGTAAAAATTCTAAAATTGGTTCTACAAGAAAATGCAAGTGTAAAAAATGAAGATTGTGAATTTTATCCTTCACTTTGCTGCTATTCCTGTGAAACACCTAAAGGGTTAAAACGCTGACTGAATGTCATTTTGAATACTTTGGGGGGTGCGGTTTTTATAATGGGGTCATTTGTGGGGTATTTCTAATATGAAGACCCTTCAAATCCACTTCAAACCTGAACTGGTCCCTGAAAAATTGTGAGTTTGAAAATTTTGTGAAAAATTGGAAAATTGCTGCTGAACTTTGAAGCCCTCTGGTGTCTTCCAAAAGTAAAAACACGTCAATTTTATGATGCAAACATAAAGTAGACATATTGTATATGTGAATAAAATAAAATAAATATTTGGAATATCCATTTTCCTTACAAGCAGAGAGCTTCAAAGTTAGAAAAATGCTAAATTTTCAAATTTTTCATCAAATTTTGGGATTTTTCACCAAGAAAGGATGCAAGTTACCACAAAATTTTACCACTATGTTAAAGTAGAATATGTCACGAAAAAACAATCTCGGAATCAGATTGATAAGTAAAAGCATCCCAGAGTTATTAATGTTTAAAGTGACAGTGGTCAGATGTTCAAAAAATGGCCGGGTCCTAAGGTGTAAAATGGCTGGGTCCTTAAGGGGTTAAAGGGGTATTCCGCTGCCCTGCTTCCGGAGCTCTGCTCCCCAGCGTCTGGAAGTTTATTGTTCCGAACGCTGTGTGCGGGCTTCCGTGTTCAGGGCTGTCCCTCGTGACGTCACGCCCGCCCCCTCAAGGAGAGTCTATGAGAAGGGGGCGTGATGGCCCTTCCCATAGACTTTTGTTGAGGGGGCGGACGTGACGTCATGAGGGGCGACCCTGAACACGTAAGCCCGCACACAGCGTTCGGAACAATAAACTTCCAGACGCTGGGGAGCAAAGCTCCGGAAGACGGGCAGTGGAGTACCCCTTTAAGGTGAAAATGGGCTTGGTCCTTAAGGGGTTAAAGGGGTATTCCAGGCAAAAACTTTTTTTTTTATATATCAACTGGCTCCGGAAAGTTAAACAGATTTGTAAATTACGTCTATTAAAAAATCTTAATCCTTCCAATAGTTATTAGCTTCTGAAGTTGAGTTGCTGTTTTCTGTCTAACTGCTTTCTGATGACTCGCGTCCCGGAAGCTGTCCAGCTCCTACGGGGATATTTTCCCATCATGCACAGCTCCCGGGACGTGACATCATCATTGAGCAGTTAGACAGAAAACTTCAGAAGCTAATAACTATTGAAAGGATTAAGATTTTTTAATAGAAGTAATTTACAAATCTGTTTAACTTTCCGGAGCCAGTTGAGATATATGTTTTTGCCTGGAATACCCCTTTAAGTAGGGGTCTTTCATTGTGCCCCTCATCTAATCCAAGTGATTTTCAGTTTTAAATCAGTACATTAGAAAATTTACTTTAACACGCCATTTCAATATAAAAAACATTCAGATTCAGGCATGTGAAATTCCTATCGCCCGACGCCTGGGACATTCAGTTCCGGGCGCCGAGCAGGGGAATTTTTCCGGCCCTTAGCCCGGCTTCGGGCAAGCAGGTCCGTACCTGACAAGTGCTGCGGCTCTCAGCAGTCTGTGTGGGGCGGGCTCCTGACTCCTGCCTGCTCCATACTCTGCAGCCCCCGGCTGTGGAAACTTGTGTTCTCTGAAGTAGAGCAGGGGAGATGAGAAGCTGTCTCTCCCCTGCTCTGCCTTCTATCTGCCATGCAGGTGTGCAAGGGGGAGATGAGGCGGCGTGGCTTCTTTCTTCCCGTGCAGACCTGCGTCCTCTGCCTTCGCTCCCTTCAGCTCTAGCTTCAGAGACCTGAGGGGAGGATCGGTCGCATGTCTGCAGGGGGCGCAAGTTTTACCCCGCCGCTAATAGCCAGCATGCGGCGCACAGCAGTATGTATAGAGCGGGCTCCGGACTTCTGCCCGCTCCATACTCTGCAGCCCCCGGGTACTGTCAGTAGCCGGGGGCCGCTGCTAATAGCCAGCATGCGGCGATCGCCGCGGCTGGCTATTAACCCTTTAGATCGCCGCTGTCAAAGCTGACAGCGGCATCTAAAGAGACATGTGAATGCTCCCTGGTGGGCTAGTGGTGTGGATCGCCTTAACAGAGGGCTTACCTCTGTTCCCTGCCATCCCATGGCTCTGTCATTGATAGATCCTGGCTGGACCAGGCTCTATCAATGGATCACAGAGCACACAGATCAATTAGTTCAATAAAACTCTATTCATCTGTATGAGGAATCTAATGATTCCTCCTTTTAAGTCTAATAAAGTGTGGGAAAAAAAAAAAAATAAGTTTTAGCAAAAGTAAAAAAAACACACACATTAACCCTTCCAAGTTAAAAGTTCAAATCACCCCCTTTTCCTATATAAAAACATGCAAACATAATAAAAATAATTATATTTGGTATCGCTTCGTGCATAATTGTACGACCTATTAAAATATAACATTATGTATTCCGTACTGTAAATTTAAAAAATACCAAACCACAGAATAGCAATTTTTATAATATCCCAGAAAAAAAGTTAAAAGTGATTAAAAAGTCAGATCAATACCAAAATGGTACCAATACAAAAACAGATTATGGCGCAAAAAATTAGCCCTCATACAGCCTGGTATGTGGAAAAAAATTAAAGCTACAGGGGTCAAAAAATAATTAAAAATTTCAAAAAAGTTTTTAAAAAATTTGTAAAACATGACATAAACTATACAAATCTGGTATTGCTGTAATCAGTCGACCTAAAGTATCGAAACATGTCATCTCAACCACAAGGTAAATGGCGTAGAAGAGAAAACCACCAAATCTGCTAAATTATCTTTTTCTATTTCAATTTCACTTCACCTAATATACCGTATTTATCGGGGTATACCACGCACGGGCCTATAACACGCACCCTCATTTTACCAAGGATATTTGGGTAAAAAAAGTTTTTTACCCAAATATCCATGGTAAAATGAGGGTGCGTGTGTGCGCGTGTATACCCCGATACATCCCCAGGAAAGGCAGGGGGAGAGAGGCCGTCGCTGCCCGCTTCTCTCCCCCTGCCTTTCCTGGGGTCTAGAGCCCTGCTGCCGACCCTTCTCTCCCCCTGGCTATCGGCGCCGCTGCCCGTTCTGTCCCCCTGACTATCGGTACCGGCGCCCCATTGCCGGTGCTGATAGCCAGGGGGAGAGAAGCGGCGCCGATAGCCAGGGGGAGAGAAGGGGCAGCGGCACCCATTGCCGGCGCCGCTGCCCCGTTGCATCCCCCCATCCCCGGTGGCATAATTACCTGGGTCGGGTCCGCGCTGCTGCAGGCCTCCGGCGTGCGTCCCCTACGTCATGCGCCGCACCGTGCAGCGCATAGCAACGATGAAGGGGACGCACGCCGGAGGCCTGCAGCAGCGCGGACCCGATCCAGGTAATTATGCCACCGGGGATGGGGGGAGGCAACGGGGCAGCGGCGCCGGCAATGGGTGCCGCTGCCCCTTCTCTCCCCCTGGCTATCGGCGCCGGTACCGATAGTCAGGGGGACAGAACGGGCAGCGGCGCCGATAGCCAGGGGGTGAGAAGGGCCGGCAGCAGGGCTCTAGACCCCAGGGAAGGCAGGGGGAGAGAAGCGGGCAGCGACAGCGACAGCCTCTCTCCCCCTGCCTTTCCTGGGGCGGTATCGGCGTATAACACGCACATAGACTTTAGGCTAAAAAATTTTGCCTAAAAAGTGCGTGTTATACATAAATACGGTATATTTTTTGGTTCGGAGAATATGTTATTGAAAATTTAAAATGTATCATTATAGTAGGTAGTTATGGCTATTATAGGGCGAGGAGGAAAAAATCAGAGCGTAAAAGCGAAAATTGGCCCGGACAAGTGGATCGTCATGAGTGACAAGTAGACTTTGCTCCATTTTAGTCCCGTGGACAAGTAGTTTTTTTTAATAAAATTTCCACACCCCTGAGATTGATAATACATATCATATTGAACATAGTATAGAGCCTATCTCTGTGGGGTCTACAATAAAACATGTTCCAGTGAAACCCTCATCCTCATTTTACCCTATTCACCATAGGGGTAATCGCTTGGATACCTTTTATTCAGTGATACAGAAAGAATTCAATCAACTGTGTGAAAAAACATCTACAACATATAAAGATAATTTAAAGGGGTATTCCAGGAAAAAACTTTTATTTATTTATTTATTTATTATATATATATATATATATATATATATATATATATATATATATATATATATATATATATATATATATATATATATATATATATATATATATATAATATATAATCAACTGGCTCCGGAAAGTTAAACAGATTTGTAAATTACAAATCTTGAAGCAGAGAAAAATAGTGAAAAAAGTCGGCAGACTCACCATTGACTTCTTTTTCAGGGTTGTTTCTTTATTGCATACTCACATATAAAAACTGATACAAAAGGAGGGAGAGGAGGATCACGGTGGGGAGTATTCACTGTCTGGCAAGACAGTGAATACCCCCCACCGTGATCCTCCTCTCCCTCCTTTTGTATCAGTTTTTATATGTGAGTATGCAATAAAGAAACAACCCTGAAAAAGAAGTCAATGGTGAGTCTGCCGACTTTTTTCACTATTTTTCTCTGCTTCAAGATTTGTGATTTGCTATTACCAGTCAGACCACCACCAACACTTCAGGGAACACTCCTACACGTCCCATAGTCCAAGCCCGTGAGAATATCAGCAGCAGTGCCGGACATTACACTTTTCTTCTGAAGATTTGTAAATTACTTCTATTAAAAAATCTTAATCCTTCCAATAGTTATTAGCTTCTGTAGTTTTCTGTCTAACTGCTCAATGATGAAGTCATGTCCCGGGACGTGAGTCATCAGAGAGCAGTTAGACAAAAAAACAACAACTCAACTTCAGAAGCCAATAACTATTGGAAGGATTAAGATTTTTTTAATAGAAGTAATTTACAAATCTGTTTAACTTTCCGGAGCCAGTTGATATATAAAAAAAAAGTTTTTGCCTGGAATACCCGTTTAACTATAAAAGAACGAGCTGCAATCAAGTCACTACAAGATAATAGGAGCATCATTATCCGCCCCACCCATAAGGGGGGCGGGATATTAATTTTGGACAGGGAAACCTATATTTGCGAGGCAAATAGGATTCTGTCTGATATAGATTACTATGAGGTACTTCCTAGTGATCCTTCAGAGTATTTTCATTTATATACAGATCTAGTAAATGGAGCCATGGATAAGTGCTTGCTCGATAAGAGAACATACATTTTTAAATATTAAACATTCCATCCCCATTTTTTATTATTTACCTAAGTTACATAAAGATTTATTTAACCCTCCAGGTTGTCCTATTTCAGGAATTTATTCTATTACTGCTCACCTATCTCATTATGTTGATTTATTTCTCCAACTTTATGTTTTACAGTTACCCTCCTATTTGAGGGATTGTACGCAATTTTTCAAAATCTTAGTAATTTATCCTTCCCCTCTTCATTTTCCTTTTTAACCCCTGATGTGTGTTTCCTTTACTCGAACTTTAGCACAGAAATTGGTCTAGACAGTATAGAATATTTTCTGAAGAATGAAACGGACTTAAAAGATCAATCCTCAGTTTTATTTCGCAAAAATGGATTTTAGAGCACAGTATTTTTATTTTTAATATCATTTACAAACAGATCAGAGGCTGTGCCATGGGGCCTTGTTTCGCCTCTAGTTATGCTAATTTGTTCATGGGACGATTCGAGTCCCAATACATGGCGCACACTCCGTTATTTTCTCAGCACATTTTATTATTTAGGATATTTATAGATGATCTGTTTTTTATTTGGACAGGCACTTAATTAGACTCGGAAGAGTTTGTTAATTTTTTAAATCACAACACATGGGAGTTACAGTTTACATTACATTTTTCCCATGTATCAATAGAATTATTGTATTGAGAAATTAGGAAAACTGAAGAAGGTGAGATTGTCACTCATTCATATTTCAAACAAGTAATGTCAATAATTTTTTGAGTATTGATTGCACACTACCCAAACTGGCTAAAGAATGTGCCCTATGGGCAATATGTCCGTATCAGGAAAAATTGCACTAGTGACACAGATTTTAAAATGCAGTCTGCGATAAAAAAAAAAAAAAAATGCTTTCAAGATAAGGGGTATCTGAAAAAATTTATTATGCACAGCCTATAATAAGGTGAAGACCAAAAAACTGTCAGATTTTTTCTTTTTTTGTGACAAAAAATATGGCAAAAAATGCAGGTCCAAGTGAGGTATCAAATATGGAAAATAAATTAAAAATTTTAATTTCATTACTAATTTTAATAGTGCAACAGAAATCAAAAATATTATTAGGAAGAACTGGCCAATTATTCTTGCTGACCCTGTATTAAAACAGTTCCTATACTTCCTAATGTTACATTTAGATGTGCAAAAATTTTAAATAATCTATTGGCACCAAGTTGATTTAAAAATGACCACCTTCCTGAAAATAGCGGTGGGGGTGTGTTCTTGCAAGAAAAATTGTTGTCTTTGTTGTAATATGATTCAGAGGACCAGGATTGAGAGTTTTGAATCTTTCCAAACAAAGAAAAAGTTTATAATTAAAGATTTGGTTGATTGCGGCACACAATATGCCATCTATCTCTTGGCATGTAGCTGCAGTTTGCAATATGTGGGACGCATAGATCAAATATAAAAAATCATTTTTTGTTACATATTGTTTCACGACACTTCTCTATTGTACATAAAGGAGATATTAATTCATTGTATTTAATTATACTTGAACAAATCCCAGAAGATTATCCCAACCTGATTCCAACATCTAATTAATGGAGAATCCTTTTGGATTCATAAATTGGCCACGTTGACCCCTCAGGGATTGAATGAGATGATCGAAAATGTGCGCTGAACCCAATCCTGGTCCTCTATTCACATACAGCGATTTCTCTGTGGTTTTGATATGTGTTTTTGTCATTCTATTGTTCCATGTTTTTTTTTCTTTTTCTTCCCCTGTTCTTAATTTTATATTATCCCTTCTATTTAGTGTTTATTATCCTATATTAAATTTTTCTTCCTCCTTTTTGTATGGAGACATATTATTATTATTTTCCAATTAAAGTTTTATTCAGTTTCAAATAAAAACAAATAAACAAACAGAGTACAATCACTGTACAAGTATACTGGTGCAGAACAAGTCCACGTTCAGGCATTACATAACACCAAACTCCCGATCAGGGAACAATAAAGCATCTCAGTAAACCTCAAACTGAGAAGAGCAGTATGCCATACTGGAAAATTTAAATGACATTAACCAATTCGTGTCCAGCCAGACACGTACGCAACATGAGTAAGGAAACTGATAACAAATTCCAGGTAACAAGATGTTCACAAGAAGGGCACAAGGATACAAACATGAGGGGACAAGACAAGGGAAAGGAGAAAAGAATTAGGAGTCTACAGATGGGAGAGAACAAAAGAGATAAGAAGTCAGGTAGAGGTGGAGGGGCCAGGAACAGGAGCCACTGGGTTCTGAGGGGAAAGCAGCCAGTCAAACAAAGTTTTAGTATAGCGATCATTCTCTGCAGGGGTCAAGGCAATTAGTTCCTCCATACGTTGGAAGTAGTTTACCTCCGCTATCCATTCACCAATCATGGGGGAGACAGTAGATCTCCACTTACGAGGAATAACCGACTTCGCCGCCTGCAGTAAATATCGCATGAGAGACTTCTTATATCTAGAGGAGGACATATCAAATATAAATAAGAGAGTGGCCTCAGGAGAGTCCGGGACAGCTACACCGGTGATCCTACCCATTACCTGGCGGACCATAGTCCAAAAGGGACACAGAGAAAGGCAGTCCCACCAAATGTGCAACATGGTGCCAGCTGAGAGGTCACATCGCCAACAATTCTCAGAAACAGAGGGGAACCATCGGTGCAGCTGCTCCGGAGTACAGTAGCATCGGGAGAGGATCTTGTAGTTAGTTTCTTGTGTTCTATTAGCAATAACCGACTTGAGGGACAGGTGGAAGCATTTCCGCCATTGCTCAGGTGTGAATTGTGTATTAAGTTCCGACTCCCAGGCAGCACAAAAAGCAGGTAGTGAAGTGGAGTAGCTGGATAGTAGCATCCTATAGAGAAAGCCTATGGTGTGAGGTGGTAGGGGAGGCTGAAAGCAGAGCTGTTCAAACTGTGTCAGTGGTCTATGTAAGCGCGTAGAGCGCCGTATGGTGGTATAAAAGTGGCGCAGCTGTATATATTCAAAAGGCGCCCGTACACGAGAGACTAGATCAGGGCATATGTCAGAGTGGGGGAGTAAGTCAGAGGAGGAGAGCACATGTGTGAAACGGACAGGGTTTGATTTGTCCCCACCTAAGAACCCACGAGTTGAGGCTCCCGGGGGGAAATCTGGGTGATCTGTGATAGGTAACAGGGGGCCCGTAGGCTCCACCATGGACCCACTAGTCATGGAGCCCCAAAGGGCAGAAAAGGTATGCCTAGAAGTGAAGGATAGAAGAGGCAAGGAGGGTGGGGGTGGAGGCCACGTCCAAGGAAGGCCGGCATAAGAAAGAGGAGAAACCGCGTATGCGATACACACCCAGAGCTTGGACTCATAATTGTGAAAAAATGTCTAATAGGCGAGCGTGCATCGCCGCCATATAATTCAGGCGGCAATCAGGCAGGCCCACTCTCCCAGCCTCCTTAGGGCGATAAAGTGTCTCCCTTCGAATGCACGACCGACCACAAGCCCAGACAAAAGAGCCAAACTTGCTTTGCAAGTCCCTCCGGAACGTAGCAGAAAGTTTAATCGGTAATGTTTGAACTAAGTACAATAATTTTGGTAGGAGGGTCATTTTTAAGATATTAATCCTGCCAAACCAGGAAAAGTTCTTGTGGCGCCATGCCTGCAGGAAAGTGTCAAATTGTGTTAGAAGAGGAGTGAAGTTGCAATGGAAAAGACAGGATAAATCTGCAGGGATCTTGGTGCCCAAATAGGAAAGGCCTCCTGAAGGCCATGCAAATGGGAAATTCAACTCAATGAGACCGACTGAGGATTGAGGGAGGGAGACATTAAGTGCCTCTGATTTAGCCACATTAATTTTAAAGTTGGACCATACCCCGAATCCCGACAGCTCCGACATCAACACAGGAAGTGAGACATGGGGATTAGTGATATATACCAAGAGATCATCAGCGAATGCTGAGCACTTGTACTCATGACCTCCAATGTTGACACCCGAGATATCAGGATTCCGATGGATAGCAGTCAGGAGATGCTCCATGACCAATACATATAGTAAAGGGGATAAGGGGCAACCCTGACGCGTCCCATTGTGTATGCTAAAGGTTTGGGATAGGGAACCATTAATTTTAAGGCGTGCTGAGGGGGTTTGGTAAAGAGACAAAATCTTCGAAGTGAGAACAGGGCCGAGACCTATAGAGAACAAGGTTTGACGCAGAGAAGGCCATGATATACGATCAAAGGCCTTCTCCGCGTCCAAGGAGAGAACCATCAAAGGGATCTTACGGGACTTAGCATAGTGAATAATGTCCAGGGTTTTAAGCATATTGTCACGGGCCTCCCTACCCCGTACAAAGCCCGCCTGATCAGGATGGATCAAGTCCGGAAGGACCGGACCCAATCGTGAAGCGATCAATTTAGCAAAGATTTTCACATCTACATTCAGTAGAGAAATAAGCCTGTAGCTAGGACAGACCTGGGGGTCCTTGCCCGACTTAGGGAGGACCGCAATATGAGCTAAAGTAGTCTGTGGAGGAAAGGTAGACAATGGGGACACCTCGTTGAAAGCTTCCAGCTATAAGGGGGCAAGGCGCTCAGCAAAACCTCTTATAGAATGCGGCAGTAAAGCCATCCGGGCCCGGACTCTTGCACCCAGGGATGGAGTCAATAACTCCAAGAACTTGACTCAAAGAGAAGAGAGCCTCCAAGAGCTCCATTGCCTCCTCAGGGACACGAGGGAGACCAACCTGGGGGAAAGTGTCAGTCCGGGGGCTAACTGAAGAGCTAGGGGGCAGATTATAAAGAGCAGCATAATAACTCAGAAATACAGAGGCAATCTCCGGAGTGGTGTGAACTACGGATCCCGATGAGGTCTTAATACAGGGGATACGAAACCTAGCCACATGTTCGCTCAACGCCCTAGCCAACATGCGTCCACTCTTGTCACCGAACTCGTAGAAGTTACTACGGCAGAGTTGGAAGATGCATTTAGAAGCAGCGTCCAGGAGGCAATAAGCCTCCTGGCGCGCCAACAGAAGGTCACATAAAGTAGGGGGAGAGAGTGCATGCTTGTGGGCCAGTTCCAAATCAGCAACCCTCTGTAACGCCTGCTTAATGGCATGCGCCTTTTCCTTTTTAAGACGGGTGCTGTGCTTAATAAAGACCCCCCGCAAGACACACTTGGCAGCCTCCCACTTCATCATAGGGGAAGTGGAATCCTGGGCATGATCAATAATGAAATTAGAGACCGATTGTTCGACATCTGCAACACATACAGAGTCCAATAGAAGGGATTCGTTTAAACGCCAGGTCCACTCCCCCCTAGAAAGAAAGGGCAAGTGCAGGTCACAGGGGCGTGGTCAGACCATAGAATATTCCCAATAGTTGAGGATGTCAACCACGGGAGGGCGTGGATGAAGAAGTTGCCAGGCATCGCAAATCTGCAATAAGGAAAAGGCCTGCTTAAGGTGCTTTATGGCCGAGTAAGACACACTAGAGCGACCTGTTGAATTGTCTAGCGTGGGATCTAGAGTGAGGTTGATGTCGCCACACAAGAGAACAGTGCCCTTGACTAAAGGGAGGACAGTGTCCACCCAATTAAGCAAGAAAGAGATTTGTTTATGGTTAGGGGCGTATACGTTTAAAATTGTGAACACGTGGCCACTGACTGACAGGGTAAGAACAATGTAACGGGCGTCCGGATCAATCATGCAATCCAGAGCCCTGTGAGAAAGCGACTTGTGAATGGCAATCGCCACCCCACAAGACCTGGAGTGCCGATTGTCCGCACAATACCAAGTGGTGTAGTGAGGGTGTTTAAGAGAGGGTGCATGGCCTACCTTGAAGTGGGTTTCTTGCAAGCACACCAGGTGAGCTCTCAGTTTGTGGAAGTGGTGTAATACTTGAGCTTGCTTTTCCGGAGTATTGAGCCACTTCGCGTTGAAGGAGACAACTTTTAGATCCGCCATAACCAAGACCAAGGAGAGGAGAAAACAAAAAGCAAAATTAGTACTGAGAAAAAAAGAAATGGGTAGAGGGGAAGCAAAGAAATAGGAAAAAAGCACAGAACCCAGTGGCTATAGAAAAGAGAAACGAAGAGGAAGAAGGAAAGGAAGGAAGACGGGGGAAGGGGAAAACGGGGAGAAACTGGAGGGAAAGAAGGAAAAAGAAAGAGAAAAGAGCAAGAAGAGGAAAGTAGGGAAAAACCAAAAGGAAGGAGAAGCAAAAACTAGAAGCGAATACGGAGGGGGGAGGGAGGATGGGGGGACAATCAACAACAAAAGCAGTAGAAAAGGGGGAAGGGTAAAGGTGGGAGCTACTGCTGCGTGAACTAGCAACTACAGTGGTCCCTCAACATACAATGGTAATTCGTTCCAAACGACCCATCGTTTGTCGAATCCATCGTATGTTGAGGGATCCGTGCAATGTAAAGTATAGGAAGCTGTACTCGCCTGTCCCCACCGCTCCGCACCAGGTCCTCACCGCTCCCGCTGCTGTTCCAGGGGCTCCCGATGCTGTCCCGCTGCTCCGGTGTCGTCTTCGCGATCCTCCGGTGTCTTGCGCATCTTCTGCAGGGTCCGGGCCTCGCTTTCAGGTGACGTTATTACGCTGCTGCGCCGGCGCGGCGTGCGTAGTGACGTAATAACGACGCCGGAAAGCAAGGCCCGGACCCTGGAGAAAATGCGCAACACACCGGAGGATCGCGAAGTGGACCCGGAGCATCGGGGATAGGTAAGTGAACCTGCTGGGGCACATTACACTGCTATCCGACAGCAGCTTAAGCATGTCGGATAGCAGTTAATGCGATGGCCCCGACATATAAAAGCATCGTATGTCGATGCTGACATCGACATGCGATGGCCTCTGAGAGGCCATCGTATGTCGATTTTATCATATGTCGGGGCCATCGTAGGTCGGGGGGTTACTGTATGTGCAGGAAAAAATACCTGGCACCGCAAAGGCCCAGGGTACCCTGCACCAATAGGTGCAGGGTACCCTGGGCCTTTGCGGTGCCAGGTATTTTTTCCTGCACATACAGTAACCCCCCGACCTACGATGGCACCGACATATGATAAAATCAATAGGGGGGTAGAACTAGCCAGGCAGCGAAAGGCCGGGGCTCCGGCACTGCCAATGATAAGGGATAAAAAAATGTATGTAACGTGGATGAGGAACAAGGGACCAGGTGCAACCAAAAATATACTGAAGTAACCTCAAATGGGGAGCTCTGGAAAAATTGGGGAAGATGGGGAAAACAAGACGGGGACCAGGAAAGAAGACATGAGGGCAGAAGTATGCAAAGAAAGGACACCCCAAAGTATCAGATTACGGCAATACAGGGATGGGTACATAACATAATGAGAAACAATTTATGCACTGAATGCAAATCAAGCCGGCATCAGGTCAGCCCCTCTCTCAGCACGCCCAACAGGGGAGCGTTGTGCAGGATTAGGCTCAACAGCAACATGGGCTCCCTGGGCTCGGGGACCCCTTGGAGGTAGGTTGGAGTGAGGAGGGGGAAGTGGATGGGTGCAGTGGCCTTCTGGAAGAGGGAGGGTTTAGCATAGGCCAGTCCGGGAGCATGACCTCCGGCAAGTCCAAGTCCCTCAGAAAGCCCGGGAGGTCATCAGGCGAGCGTAGGGTGAACACACGTCCTTTCTGCCGCACCATGAGTGAAAACGGAAACCCCCAGCGGTACGGGATGTCACAGTCTCGGAGGACCTGCAGGAGTGGCTTTAGCGCGGCACGCTGCGCCAAGGTATGACGGGAGAGATCCAGATAAAGTTGAATAGTAGCGTCCTTGTAGGTAATACGTCTGCGGCGTCTCGCACGTTGCAAAATGTCCTCCTTGAGCGTGTAGAAGTGAATCCTGCAAATGACATCTCTTAGGTTCCGGTCATCAGTGCTAGGGCGGCGTAACGCCCTATGTGCTCTGTCCATTTCTATATGTACATCAGGAGGACGGTCTAAAAGGTCATTAAAGATTGTAGTCAAAGCCTCCCACAGTTCAGCAGGGGACACCGCCTCCGGCAACCCCCGAATTCTGATATTGTTCCTGCGGCTGCGGTTTTCAACATCATACAAGTGTTGTTGGAGGCAGAACAATTGATCCGTGTGACTGCTCACCACCGACTGTAAGGCTTGAAGTGAGGTTTGAGTGGACTCCTGAGACCCCTCCATTGCATCCACTCTGGCAGAGACCATAGAAAGTTCATTACTTAACTGAGCAAATTCTCGCTTACATTCATCCACCACCTGTCTAGTGAGATTAGAGATGTCGGTCTTAGTAGGCAGAGAGCGAACCAGAGATTGTAAGTCGGCCAAGGTAATAGGCGTAGCGGCCACCTGGGCCTGGCAGGGACCCACTTCACAACACATAGGAGGATGATAAAAGTCCGTCTCCATAGATATTGATCCAGGAGGAGGCAGGCTAGGTCTGAAAACCGAAGGGGTAGTTTCCAAGCTGCATGCAGGAGCAGTAGAGGTAGGAGAAGGAGCTGGGTGCAGGGGTGACAGAGTTGTGGCAGTGACCCGGAGTTGTTGAAGCCCGGGAAGGGGCCCCCAGGGCTTGCATAGTAGGGGACACAGCCACCTGAGCCAAAGCAGTGTCCCAAGAGGATCCCACAGACCACTGAGGGGAGGGTGGCACTTCCACCACAGGGGGCGCTGACGGAGATGCTGGTGGGCAGAGAGCTGAAAGCATGCCAGGAGAGGGTGGCGAAGCGACCCCAGGGAGTCTCAGGAGAGTGTCAGCAGGGGGCTCTGATCCAGCTGGGAGCTGCCTGGGTGAGGTGGTAGGGCCCAGAGGGGGTGGCAGCAGCGGCACTTGAAGAGTTAATAGAGAGTCCCCAGTTAAGAGGTCCGGTAGAGAAGGGCCCTTAGGGGAGTGAGGAGCTGGCGGAATCCGGGTATCGCCCGCACTCACGAGTCCTGAAGAGCCTGGGAGGTCCAGAGCAGGCACTGAGGATGAGGCCGGGGCGCCAACATCCAGGGCTTGAGGCGCACCGACGGAACTTGTAGAGGAGGTGATTCGGACAGTCCTTGCAGGGGAGCGAGCGGGTCGTCAGGAGAAGCGGCCCCAGGAGCACAGGACCCTGTCCGGAGGGCACAGGTAGGATTCGGGAGCAGGGAGGCCGGCGAGACTGCAGGGACCACCTGCGCAGGCTGTCCGGGGTGCTGTGCAGCAGTGGAGCGCTCACGTGGCTGGAACCTTGTAAAATAGGACTCCAAGTCCAGCAGCGGGGTCTGGGAGGCAGCGGGGGGCTTCACCTTCCTCTTCCTGTCAGATTTCCCCATAGATGCGGCACTGGTAGCAAGTATAAGCGAGCGGCAGGCCGGAGCTCCAGGCAGACACGTCCTCACACCACCATGGCTAGACACCTGTATGGAGAAATATTTTATATGGGATCTCCCCATGTCTTTCTGTAGAATTTGTGTGTGCTGACACGCATATTTATGCACATTTATATTCATATTTATAGTGTAATTCTAAAATTTAATACAAGAAGCTACTAGATATGCTTGTTTTATAGTCCCAGGATTGAACCATTGCTCTGGGCTTTCCATTTGGAAATAATCATAGAAATGAGTAATGCTCAATATCCCTTTTGCGCATATGTATGCGTGTCTACCACACACATTTTGCCTAGCAATGATGTGGCTATACATATCGCTGTCATTGTAATACATTTTTTTTTTATATGAGGTTATAACTTATATTTTGCATGCACTTTGGATTCTTGCCATTCGATATGTGTTATTCATATGGATATATGTTTTTTGCTTAATCTGAATAAGTATATTTGTGATGCTATTCTAAATCATTTTAAATATCTTTAAGTAGTGCTGGGCGATATACCGGTTTGTTTGTTCTGTACGATATGAATTTTTCCTATAGCGCAATACCGGTCGGGCCCCTCCCCTCTGAATGAATTATCATCCGCAGCGGCTGTCCCCACATCAGGGAACTAATATGTGACCCGTAGGTGCTGCAAACCAGCTATGAAAGAGTTAATATCATCTAGTATATAAGATCCTCCTTTACTTTACTTCTCATGCCTGATGAAACCGCGCAAGCGTGGTGAAACGCGTTGTATTTTTAAAATAAACCTTTTCCACTCACCTGACGTGTCCATTCCTGGTCAGCACCACTGAAACCCACTGCCTCTTGGAAGTCTTCACCTGGTATTCCTTGTATGATTGGGGCGGCTGCAGACCGGGCTTTGTACTCACTCACGCTGACCATTGGTGTGTGTGTGTGTGTGTGTGTGTGTGTGTGTGTGTGTGAGAGCTCACACAACTGCCTTTGGTAAGAATTCCTAAATTTACCATTGATCTACACATTGGCGGTTTAACGCTATGGGGTGCTCTTCCATTTCTTTATAGGAACTGTCCAGAGCAGGAGCAAATCCACATAGCAAACCTCTCCTGCTCTGAACAGTTCCTGACATGGACAGAGGTGGCTGCAGAGAGCACTGGGGTCAGACTGAAAATAACTACACTGCTTTCTCGCGAGTGTGTGTGTATGTATATATGTGTGTGTGTGTGTGTGTGTGTGTGTGTGTGTATATATATATATATATATATATATATATATATACACATACCCCCACACACACAGTCATGGCCGTAAATGTTGGCACCCCTGAAATTTTTCTAGAAAATGAAGTATTTCTCACAGAAAAGGATTGCAGTAACACATGTTTTGCTATACACATGTTTATTCCTTTTGTGTGTATTGGAACTAAACCAAAAATAGGAGGAAAAAAGCAAACATGACATAATGTCACACCAAACTCCAAAATTGGGCTGGACAGAATTATTGTCAACCTTTCAAAATTGTAAATAAATAAGATTGTTTCAAGCATGTGATGCTCCTTTTAAACTCACCTGGGGCAAGTAACAGGTGTGGGCAATATAAAAATCACACCTGAAAGCAGATAAAAAGGAGAGATGTTCACTTAGTATTTGCATTGTGTGTGTGTGTGTGTGTGCTACACTAGGCATGGACAAAGGAAAGAGGAGAAGAGAACTGTCTGAGGACTTGAGAACCAAAATTGTGGAAAAATATCAACAATCTCAAGGTTACAAGTCCATCTCCAGAGATCTAGATTTGCGTTTGTCCACAGTGCGCAACATTATCAAGAAGTTTGAAACCCATGGCACTGTAGCTAATCTCCCTGGGCGTGGATGGAAGAGAAAAATTGATGAAAGGTGTCAACGCAGGATAGTGCTGATGGTGGATAAGCAGCCCCAGACAAGTTCCAAAAAATTCAAGCTGTCCTGTAGGCTCAGGGAGCATCAGTGTCATTTAAATGAAATGAAATGCTATGGCAGGAGACCCAGGATGACTCCACTGCTGACACAGAGACATAAAAAAGCAAGAATACATTTTGCCAAAATCCTTCTGGGAAAACGTCTTGTGGACAGATGAGACAAAGATAGAGGTTTTTGGTAAAGCGCATCATTCTACTGATTACTGAAAACGGAATGAGGCCTACAAAGAAAAGAACACAGTACCTACAGTGAAATATGGTGGAGGTTCAATGATGTTTTGGGGTTGTTTTGCTGCCTCTGGCACTGGTTGCCTTGAATGTGTGCAAGGCATCATGAAATCTGAGGATTACCAACGGTTTTTGGGTCGCACTGTACAGCCCAGTGTCAGAAAGCTGGGTTTGCATCCGAGATCTTGGGTCCTCCAGCAGGACATTGCCCCCAAACATACCTCAAAAAGCACCCAGAAATAGATGGCAGCAAAGCGCTGAAGAGTTCTGAAGTGGCCAGCAATGAATCCAGATCTAAATCCCATTGAACACCTGTGGAGAGATCTTAAAATTGTTGTTGGGAAAAGGCGCCCTTCCAATAAGAGACCTGGAGCAGTTTGCAAAGGAAGAGTGGTCCAACATTCCGGCTGAGAGGTGTAAGAAGCTTATTGATGGTTGTAGGAAGCAACTGATTTGTTATTTTTTTCCAAAGGGTGTGCAACCAAATATTAAGTTAAGCGTGCCAATAATTTTGTCCAGCCCATTTTTGGAGTTTGGTGTGACAATATGTCCAATTTGCTTTTCTTTTTTTCTTTTTTTTTTAGGGGGGTTTTGTTCCCATACACACAAAGGGAGTAAATGTGTATAGCAAAACATGTTACTGCAATCTTTTTCTGTGAGAAATACTTAATTTTCTTGAAAAATTTCAGGGGTGCCCACATTTACTGTGTGTGTGTGTGTGTGTGTGTGTAGATTTGTATATTTTTTAATATATATATATATATATATATATATATATATATATATATATATATATATATAATATAGCAGCTAAGTACTAGAAATCTTAATATGTTTAAAGGGGTACTCCTCCCCTAGACTTCTTATCCCATATCCAAAGGATAGGGAATAAGATGTCTGATCGTGGGGGTCCCGCCGCTGGGATCCCCCCACGATCTTTCGTGCAGCACCCCCCTTTCTCAGCTGCACAGAGCGAGCATCGCTCTGTGGCTGATGGCGGACGATGCAGGAGACGGAGTATCGTGACGTCACGGCCGCCACTCCCCATCCCATAGACTAACATTGAGGGGGCGTGGTGAGACGTCACGAGGGGGTAGAGCCGTGATGTCTCGATACTCCGTCTCCTGCATCGTCCATCTTCCACAGAGCGATCCTCGCTCTGTGCAGCTGAGAAACTGGGGTGCTGCAAGAGAGATCGCGAGGGTCCCCAGTGGCGGGACTCCCACGATCAGACATCTTAAAGAGTACCTTTCATCAAAAAAACTTTTGATATATTATAGATTAATGTATGCAGAATAACTTTCCAATTGCATGTTATTAAAAAATGTGCTTCTTTCTATTTAATTTTCCACTTTGAAAAAATTACCACTAGGGGTCTCCCTACCAGTCCTTTTTTAATAGATTTCAGACTCATGCAGGAGTCCTAAATCTCAGACTGCAGCCGGAACACAGACAAACTCACCACTGCTCACTGCCAGGTATTTTTCCTGTGTCCTGGCTGCAGTCTGAGATTTAGGACTCCTGCATGAGTCTAAATTCTATAAAAAAGGACTGGTAGGGAGACCCCTAGTGGTCATTTTTTCAAAGTGGAAAATTAAATGGAAAGAAGCATATTTTTTAATAACATGCAATTGGAAAGTTATTCTGCATACATTAATCTATAATATATCAAAAGTTTTTTTGATGAAAGGTACCCTTTAAGGGATACGATGTCTAAGGACGGAGTAACCCTTTAAAATAGAAGTAATTTACAAATCTGTATAATTTTCTGGCACCAGGTGATTTGAAAATGATTATATATATTATATATATATATATATATATATATATATATATATATATATATATATATATATATATATATATTTATTTTTTTTCCTGCAGAGTATCCATTTTTAATCATAACCTCATCAGTCGAGAGTGTATTTGTATTCACAGATAAAGCGCAATAGTCCAGTCAGAATGTGCAATCGGGGTTTTAATAGGATGTGTATGGGAATCAGCGGGAGATCAGGGAAGTAAACAGGGAGGTAAACAAGTGGCTCAGAAGCTGGTGTAGGAAGGAAGGGTTTGGGTTCATGGAGAACTGGGCTGACTTCGCTGTCGGTTACCGGCTCTACCGTAGGGACGGGCTGCACCTCAATGGGGAGGGTGCAGCTTTGCTTGGGGAGAAGATGGCTAGAAGGGTGGAGGAGTGTTTAAACTAGGGACTTGGGGGGAGGGAACCTACAGCAAAGAGGGGGAAGATAGTGTAGATAGAGAGGTGGGAATTATAAATGTACCTGGGGGTGGAGCGGAGGGAGGGGTTAGAATAGTTAATAGGAATAAGCTTCATAGGAAAATAAAACTTACACCCTTGAATCCCATTAACCCCAATAACATAAAGGATGGAAATGTAAAGTGTATGTTCACAAATGCCAGAAGCCTAGCAAATAAAATGGGGGAGCTTGAGGCCTTGATACTGGAGGAACATATTGATATAGTTGGGGTCACTGAGACATGGCTGGACTCCTCGCATGACTGGGCTTTCAATCTGCAGGGGTTTACATTGTTTCGCAAGGATAGAATGAACAGAAAAGGTGGTGGAGTCTGTCTGTATGTAAGAAGTGGTATGAAAGTCACTGTGAACGATGCCATAGTGTGTGATGATTCTGAGGATGTGGAATCATTGTGGGTAGAATTACAAAAGGAGGGAAATACTGAAAAAATAGTATTTGGTGTAATCTACAGACCCCCTAATATCACTGAAGAGATAGAAGTTCGGCTTCATAAACAAATAGAGAGGGCCGCCCGGGCAGGTACAGTGGTAATAATGGGAGATTTTAACTATCCAGATATAGATTGGGGTCCGGGGTTGGCTAAAACTACAAAGGGGCGACAATTCCTAAATTTATTGCAGGATAATTTTATGGGCCAGTTTGTGGAGGACCCAACAAGAAGTGATGCCTTGTTGGATCTGATCATTTCCAACAAAGCAGAGCTGGTTGGTAATGTAACTGTGCGGGAAAACCTTGGTAATAGCGACCACAATATAGTTACTTTTGACTTAAAATGTAGAAAACAAAGACAGGCGGGGAAGGCAAAAACATATAACTTTAAAAAGGCAAATTTCCCTGGGCTGAGAGCTGCACTACAGGACAAAGACTGGGGGGAGGTGTTGTCAAATACTGATACAGAAGGTAAATGGGACATCTTTAAATCAACTCTAAATAACTATACAGCTAAATATATACCAAAGGGGAACAAATATAAACGATTAAAACTAAATCCTACATGGCTGACAAATGAGGTTAAAAGAGCAATAAACAACAAAAAAATAGCCTTCAAAAAATACAAATCTGATGGGTCAGCTATAACATTTAAACAGTACAAGGAGCTTAATAAAATCTGTAAAAATGTAATAAAAACAGCAAAAATTCTAAATGAGAGACAGGTGGCCAAAGAAAGCAAAACTAATCCTAAATATTTTTTTAGATATATAAATGCAAAAAAACCAAGGACAGAGCATGTAGGACCCCTTAATAATGATAATGGGGAGGTTGTCACAGGCGATCAAGAGAAGGCGGAGCTACTGAATGGGTTCTTTAGTTCTGTATACACTATGGAAGAAGGAGCTGACATTGGCCAGGTCAGTGCTGGTAGCACATCATGTAATGTACTGAACTGGCTTAATGTAGAGATGGTACAAGGTAAGTTAAGTGATATAAATGTAAGCAAATCCCCAGGACCGGATGGACTACACCCAAGAGTTCTTAGAGAGGTAAGTTCAGTAATATCTGTACCCCTGTTCATGATATTTAGAGATTCTCTGGTGTCTGGTATTGTGCCAAGGGACTGGCGCAAGGCGAATGTGGTGCCAATCTTCAAAAAGGGCTCTAGGTCTTCCCCAGGAAACTATAGACCGGTAAGTTTAACGTGCATTGTGGGTAAATTGTTTGAAGGACTTATAAGGGATTACATACAGGAATACATAGGGGATAATTGTATTATAAGTGATAGCCAGCATGGGTTTACTAAGGATAGAAGTTGTCAAACCAATCTAATTTGCTTTTATGAAGAGGTGAGTAGAAGCCTTGACAGAGGGATGGCTGTGGATATAGTGTTTCTGGATTTTTCTAAAGCATTTGATACTGTCCCTCATAGACGTCTGACAGGTAAGTTAAGGTCTTTGGGTTTGGAAATTTTAGTTTGTAACTGGATTGAACACTGGCTCATGGATCGTACCCAGAGAGTGGTGGTGAATGATTCGTACTCTGATTGGTCCCCGGTTATTAGTGGTGTACCCCAAGGTTCAGTACTGGGACCGCTGTTGTTTAACTTATTTATCAATGATATAGAGGATGGTATTAACAGCTCTGTTTCTATCTTTGCAGATGACATCAAGCTTTGTAGCACAGTACAGTCTATAGAGGATGTGCATAAGTTACAAGATGACTTGGATAGACTAAGTGTCTGGGCATCCACTTGGCAAATGAGGTTCAATGTGGATAAATGTAAAGTTATGCATCTGGGTACTAATAACCTGCAGGCATCGTATGTCTTAGGGGGGATTAAACTGGCAGAGTCACTGGTAGAGAAGGATCTGGGTGTACTTGTAGATCACAGACTACAGAATAGCATGCAATGTCAGGCTGCTGCTTCCAAAGCCGGCAGGATATTGTCATGTATCAAAAGAGGCATGGACTCAAGGGACAGGGACATAATACTCCCCCTTTATAAATCATTGGTACGGCCTTACCTGGAATATGCTGTTCAGTTTTGGTCGCCTGTTCATAAAAGGGACACTGCGGAGTTGGAAAGGGTGCAGAGACGCGCGACTAAACTAATATGGGGCATGGAACATCTTAGCTATGAGGAGCGATTAAAGGAGTTACAATTGTTTAGTCTTGAGAAGAGACGTTTAAGGGGGGATATGATAAACGTATATAAGTATATTAATGGCCCATACAAAAAATATGGAGAAAAACTGTTCCAGGTTAAACCCCCCCAAAGGACGAGGGGGCACTCCCTCCGTCTGGAGAAGAAAAAGTTTAGTCTCAAGGGGCGACACGCCTTCTTTACCGTGAGGACTGTGAATTTATGGAACGGTCTACCTCAGGAATTGGTCACAGCAGGAACAATTAACAGCTTTAAAACAGGATTAGATACATTCCTGGAACAAAATAAGATTAATGCTTATGAAGAAATATAAAATCTCATCCCTTCCCCAATATCGCGCCACGCCCCTGCCCCTTAGTTCCCTGGTTGAACTTGATGGACATATGTCTTTTTTCGACCGTACTAACTATGTAACTATGTAATGTGCAATGTTGATATGGAAGCCAAAAGTATGCCAAAGATTTCTAGGCAGATATGCCTGACTTTATAGAGCAGTTAGTTATATGGACAGGTACCACCTTAGTATAACGGAAGTATCTGTAAGTTATATCCTGAACTGAATCTATGCACAACTTTGTAACTTTGTAAATTTGTAAATTATATCCTGATCTGACTCTATGCACAACTTTGTAACTGCTTGTCAGTTGTTCAGTGACCATATAAATGTCGAATACTGTACTAGTTCTACACGGGCTGTCAGCAGAGTATTATCAAGCTGCATAATATACAACAGAATACAGTACTGATGAAACATCTAAGATGTTTTTTGTTACAGATGTGTGACAGGTCCACAAAGGTCACAATTTTGTCATCAGTTGTGTCCGCTCAGGCCCAGTCTTGTTCAAACCCCCTTGTTTCAGATAAACCTTTTAATATTAAAGGGGTTGTCCACAATGAGGTGACTTTTGTACTTACCTGCCAGACAGTAATGGACATGCTTAGGAAGGATTGGTGCTTGTCTTGGGGCTACCCACAAATGATAATTGGTAAGGTACTGTAACTTGCTAACAGGGCAGACTGGGACTTAATAAGCACACTTAAACCTTTTTAAATATGCAGCTAAAATGTAAAAAAAAAATAATAATAAAAAAAAACTACTTTTTGCTCTCTAATCAAGTGACAATCCAATGCAAAAGCTCCAGTTGTTCTCTGAAGGATAAGTGTCTTATTGGAGGGGGTGCAACCTCTTGGACCCCCACACTCTTGCGCTAGTTGCATCTTTGACTGCCCTGTGCACCTGTGAGTGGAAGCAATGTAATTCAGAGTTGGCATAGATTTTAGCTAAAATTTAAGCTTGTGTGCAGACAATAAAAGTTGCAGAGCAAAAAACCACAAGTCGCAGATTTTTGCTTGAGTGTAAAAGTATCATAAATTCCACCCTAAGGGCTTGTTCACACAAGCAGATTTATTTGCGGGTTTCCCACTGCGTGTTTAAAAGGGGTCGAGCTCTCCACGGCTGTTAGCAGCAGATTTTCAGCTGCAGAATTTCCAATACAGAAAATCCATTGCAAGCCCCGTTAAAGGGGTTCTCCAGTGCTTACACATCTTATCCCCTATCCAAAGGATAGGGGATAAGATGCCTGATTGCGGGAGTCCCGCCGCTGGGGACCCCCGGGATCTTGCACGCGGCACCCCGTTTGTAATCAGTCCCTGGAGCGTGTTGGCCGCCGGCCCAGTGGTCGTCTGTAATCAGACCCAGAGCGAACAGTCTCCGGGGACTGATTACAAACGGGGTGCTTTGTGCAAGATCCCGGGGGTCCCCAGCGGCGGGACTCCCTCGATCAGGCATCTTATCCCCTATCCTTTGGATAGGGGATAAGATGTCTAAGCATCGGAGAACCCCTTTAAAGACATTAGGGTCTGTGGCGGATTTTCCGCAGCCTGGAAAATCTGCTGTGGACAGCCACAGAGAGCCTGCCCCCTTTAAAACACACAGCGGGAAACACTCAAATAAATCCGCTCACGTGAACAAGCGCTTTCACGTGGGCAGATTACCTGTGGAATTTCCCCAGGTAATTTGCTGCAGAAAATCTGCAGCAGATTTTGCTACCATTGACTTCAACGGGTCCGACGGAAAATCGGCAAATCTGCCTCTATTGCAGATTTTTCTGCTGGCCCTTTTGAAGTCAATGGTAGCAAAATCCACTGTGGATTTTCTGCATCAAATACGCTGCAGAAATTCCACAGGTAATCCGCCGCGTGAACGTACCTTTTTTATGGGCTCGTTCACACGGGTGGATCAGCCGACGATGGACCCCTACAATGTGCCTCAGATGTGCCTGTTCGGAGCGGCAATCTGCTGCTACGAGCAGACACACTGCGATGTGCGAGTCGCCGCATGCATACACAGTATACTCGCACAAATCCCTGCTGCTCTCTGCCTAGTGAAAAGATCATTGTATTACCGCTTTATAAAAAATTAGTGCAGCCTTGACCTCTACTCTCTCATAATCCCATTCCTCAGTCTTCTACCACCACTTCACCTAAGTCATATAATTACGGTATCTGACCATAGCTCACTGAGGACATAGAAGCACTACAGGTACAGGACAGAATCCCAGGCTCATGCGCCATATAAACTGCAGCTTTTCATGATGGCTTTGCAGTGCTTCGGTGTCTGCAGCAAACTGCGGTCACCTGATTTTATGTCAGCACAAAATTTCTATTATGATTAACTGACAAAGGGCATTATCTATCAGCCCTCCCATCAGAACGTTCAGTTGTTTTCAAGGCCATGGACAGTCAAAGTACAGGGCAGAGAATTCAACATTAGCAATGGAAATAAATATAAAAAAAAAAAAAAATGGAGAGCTGACGATTTCCACTTTAGTACATATGCAGATTCATAAAATAACTTCTCGGCACTTCATAGAGAGGGGTATATGCATCAGTTACCCCCCTCCATTCCTACCAGCCTTACTATAATTTCCCCAAGATCTCCTAAAAGCTCTGACTTCAGCCACAAACCGATCCTCCTTTCTTCCACACGTGCCATTCCCAAAGCAATCAACCTCCACAGAC